>NW_011948425.1:7484171-7487326 GCF_000503995.2 Ceratosolen solmsi marchali | reverse complement strand
TCAGCGTATTATTTTCATTTCAATGAAATTTCAAAGATGGCAAACATTGTTAATTATCGTTTGGCAGTTCATGCATTTACAGTTTTATCGGAATAACTTAAGAATGTCTTGCGTTAAAAATTCGTATCAATCAAGCCTTATATTATTTTATAGGAGACGCGTAACTGAATAGTACTTCCTGCCATTATCATTAGACAAATGGATAAAGCACTTTGTCAACAATTCAATGTTTGATGTTTTGAAAAATGACGTACAATACAATCAGATTGATTTTGGTATTTTGGAATGCCTCGATCGTTTATAATTCCTTATCTCCCATAAACAAGTGTCAAATTCCATCAATATATGAGCTTTAATTGTAGAAAAATTATTGAAACTCTTTGCTTTAAAACACATTAATGAATGGATGATAAGGTATAAATAGAAATAATCACACTGATTTATATTATTCAACATATTCAACATGGAATGTCGTACATTACCCTTAAGAGTAGCGGACGATCGATTGATTTAAGGTTGCAATTATAATACGAACTTCCTCGTATGTTTTTTTGTTGAAAAATCCTCTATTTCTTAATTACTCGCTTTAGTCGAAATGCTAATTTGAGAAATATATAGGAAATAAATTGCAATTACATTCTGTATTAATAACATGACAATGTAATAAAGAATGCAATAAAGAGATTTTATATGCAGAGACCGCGAATAGGGTAATTAAGAAGGACGTTTAGAGGGACGATAAAATTTGAATTACGAGCTTTTAAGGGCTATTGGCGATTTCGAGAAATAGCAAGAAGCAAGTAAAAGACCAGTAAATCAGCTCGCTAAAGATCGAGCGACCCGATAATAAATTAGGTAACAAAACAAACGATAAAGCCGTATCAGATTCCGAGATGTGTAGATAATTTATGCGCGGGGCTGGCATTAAATATTGAAAAATGCTCCGAGAAAAAGTGAACAATCCGGCAGGGTTGGTTGTTTAGTTTATCACCCCCAAGTCGTAGCACCAAATTGCGAGATCAATGCCTCGGCGGCCACTTCGGAAGCAGCAATGAGGAAAAGCATAATGCGGCTCGCGCCCTAATGCACGTCAAGGCATAATCAGGTGAGAGTCGCCGGCAGAGGTGGAAGGGGGATGAGAAGCCTGTAGAGCTTGGCGCTCCCTACCTCGGCACCAGGGAGAAAGTCACGAATGCAAGCACGTGCAGACAGGGAGCTTGCGGGAGGTCGGCCAGGAGTTGGCGTCGCTTCAAGCAGGCCGTGTCGCTGTGCACGCAACCGACGGCGACGCATGCACACAATGGGGTTGTAGGCCGCGTCGGTGATTTTGGAGGGGGTACGAGGGTCGCGATGGGACGTTGGGTGGGTTGGTGGTGGAGAGGGGAAGAGTGGGTCGGAGATAGGGGGTTGGGGTTGAGATGAGGGAGGGGGGCTGGCAGCCTATCGCACGGCGTCGGCGCCCCGATGTCGGCGGCCGTTGCGGCGGTGACGACGATAGGCGTCCTGACGCCGACGCTCCGCCGGTGCGACGCGCGCCCCGGACGGAGTAGTGCTGCTACTTCTGCCCTCCAGGCCGGCGGGGAACCGTCGCGACGCCTCCGAGCCGTCGTTGCACGCGCGTCCGCGAGCCCTGCGAGCCCCGCAACCCGCGCGCTCTCGCGCACCCTACCCCCCGTTAAGTGTAGGCGTATATTGCGAAAAGAAGGGGAGCAGTATTAAGAGAGGAAGGTAAATCATTCGAATGTTCCAAGGGATGCGTGAGTACGTGCGAGAGTGAGCGCTTATGGGCGAGGGTTAGGGAGGGAGAGGCTGGGGGGAGGGGGGCAGTGCAAAGTACTCGAAGAAAGAAAGAGAATTACCAATGTAAAGTCATATATACGAGGCTGCTGTCATTGTACTTTCACTCTACGCTGATTTTCGCTCCAAATGCACAGTCTCGTTATATTCGCGATTTATAAATTTCGGCTCTCCGAATTAGCGTAACGTTTAATGAAATACTTATTTAATTGAGGAAAAACAAAATATATGTACATACGTGTCTATACGTGTTTGTTTGCTAAAAGAATCAAAGTAGCTTTTAATAAATAAAAAAATTGTGAAAGAACTGCGTTTCTCACAGGTGCACATCTAGGTATTTATACGTAATATTGCCTCCTTTTTCCTTTTTTTTCATAATTTCTTTTGTTTTTTTTTCTTTTGATAAATTAAATTATAAATTGCGGTAAAACTGACGTAATACATAATATCTTTTGTTTAAAGAAGCAACATCTTCATATATATTATGCTGTATACACATAAATATGATTTTTCCTACCTCTGTACCTTTCACATAACATTAAATTAAAATCTCTCAAACTTGCATTGTATCGATACATATGCGTTCGTGCGTACGTGCCTGTATGCGTGAGTGTGTACACACACATACACAATACACGCACACAACACACACACACACACACACACACACGCACGCATATGTATTAAAGTACTTCTTTGTTTCAGAATACAAAGCATTAGCAAACTTTCTAACTTGGAAACATTAATAATATTTAAAAAGAGAAAACCATTTATTAGACTTTTTTGCAACTTTACCAAGTAGTTAAAGCAAAACTCATAAATACTTTATTCGAAGCTGTAGAATATTGGATAAATAGAGTAACGTTTCCTTACTTTTTCTGATAAAATTAACAGATGTATTGTGGCATGTAGTACAAGCACGACAAAATAAAATTAATTGCACATGTGCGTGTGCGTGCGTGCGCGTGCGTTAACCAGAATGCATGTATGTGTACTTCGAGGTGCTCTAATGTGAGTGTATTAAATTTAGACAATTTTCAATGAGATGTTGAGGAAATTGGGCTGAAAATCAATTGACAAGCAGCTGCATGCGCAACTGTACGAGCTTATTGGCACTCTGGCTTCATAACCCAATACATATAAAGGAAGAAGGAATCCTGTAAGCACTGCAAGCACCGCTTCATTAAATTTATCGGCATCGAAATAAAGGAACGAGTGGGACTCGAGTAGACCCGCCGTTCAAGCCTCAGTATGAAACTTGGAGTTCGAACGAAGAATCATTGCCTCCCTTGAGCCACTCCGCCCCCTCCCAACCCTATCCTTCACTAACGACCTATCTTTCTCTCTCTCTCTCTCTC
>NW_011948425.1:7391769-7484161 GCF_000503995.2 Ceratosolen solmsi marchali | reverse complement strand
TGGCGCGAATCCTGCCCGAGCTTCCGTGTATGTGCGACCCACTCGATGAAGGAAGAGGCTCGCGGAGAATCGCGCGATTCTCGAGGAAAACGCAGCGCAGTCCGGAACGTGATCGATCGGAAGCGCGAGCGAGGAGGAAAGAGATTGGAGTCCGGGCTCGTTGAGCAATATCCTTCTCGCCTTGCGCCATCCTTAGGACCCTGCACCAGCCACTCTATGCCGCTATTACGGCGCATTTTTAACCGGCCTGGTAGTTTTTTACGCCAGAGCGGCGACGGCTTCGACCCCCGTGCCCCCGTGCCCCACCCCAACCTCGTCTTCGGTCCGATAACTTACCCGACTGCGCGCTGCGGATAAATGTATCGCGTGTGATAATAATACATTACGATGATTTTTATTGCTGCGCAGCACTTCCGCTAGATTTCTTTCGCTTGACGATATTGTGCTATATGTGAGGGGGAGGGAGTTATTCAAGAACATGGCTCGGTGCCCGATAAAGCTCTTGCGTATGATAAATGAGAAATGCCTGGGCCGGTGCACGATCAACAGAGTTCAAAGCAATTTTCCTAAGTTTAAACTTGTCGAACCGCGGCTTAGCGGAGTTTGTTTTGGCATTGGTTTTGCGCACTAAAGAGTTGGGAAACTTTAGCAAACATTCGGTAGATGAGAATTTTTGCTGTGGCTCGATGACAACGCGCGTATGTGCATTTTGACCATTCTCGAGCTTAAATTCGTCCGTCTTATGTTAATATATGATTATTAATTTATATTTATATTTAAATTTGCCGTTGCCTTAAGAGGAATCTCGTTTGTGTTACGTTCCCTAACAATCTTCATGTTTTATCAATTTATTATCTCAAGGAAGTATTATCACTGTGTGATTATTTTTACTTTCGCTTAAAACACACGCGAACACACGCACAGAGAGAGAGAGAGAGAGAGACAGACAGACAGACAGACAAACAGACAGAGAAAGAAGAAAAAGGAAAAAGGAGAGAAATCAATATTCCGGTGGTTCTTTATGTTATGAGCATGTGTAGCATGATACAAGCTGGTGTTTATGATACACAAAGTGCAATGTACTTGATTACCTTGATGTTGAAACAGAAATCGATGACCCGCATTAACAACGCCCGTGCCATTAATGTTTTGTTTAAATATTAATAGACACGATATATTAAGGTCTACGAACATTTATTGAATTATGCATGGAAAGCTTAGACGCATGTTTAAAAATGGAAATAGCATACAATTTGTGGGGAAAAAAGCTTTTGAACATCGACTTGCGAGCATTTGAATGAGAATATTGAAAATCATATTTAATGGGGGAAATTCTTTTCTTTATTTTTTTTTTGTAAATATATATTTCAGTGGTGCTTTTCTTTAAGCCACGTAAGAGACGGTAAAATAATTTTAAAAATACCTTATAGCCTTAATATGATAGGCGGCCTTACTATGGCGCATTTACTATGCTTCATAATAATTCGTATTGATATAAACAAAATTTCTATACTTCCAATACTTATTCATGGTACAATTTAGTGTGTATCTCATATTATATTTTGTATCTCCATGTGTTATCTCCATGTGAAACACATACTTTCGAAATAAGATTAATATATATTTAATTTTTTTTGACTAATCTTATTGAATATCGATTCATCCGAAAATCCTGGCTAATAGGATTAGAAAAGTTTGCGTATCAAAATATTATCTGTGCGAATACTTTCCAAATCAAATATCTTGATTATGTACATATAATTATCGATAAAAACTTTATATCTTACTCCATCGTGCCCCTAGCTTTTATAATAATTGGACATCGTTTAGTTGCATTTTTTTATCCACAAGGGCGATTTATCTCATGAAAAAAAGAAAGCTGGGCGATAAGATGACAATATACACGACCTTTACAATTACATGCGGAAAATAAATCGACCGATACAGCATTAACCGCTTATACTCGCATAAAAAGTATTTGATGCAATGTACCCTCTATGAATTCATATTTCATTAATTATATAATTTTGTAAATAATAAATACTCATCGTACGTTATGTATTATAAATTGGTAGTATATAAGATCTTTTTTTTTAGTTTTAATATAATACTTAAGAGGATCTTATTGCGGTAACAAAGTATTTACTTGTCGATAAAGTTTTTGTCCTTGTATTTTCTAGCGCTTGAAAAATAAAAAAGAAAAATATAAATATTATTCGTACATTGTTATTTCGAAAAATTCACGCACAATATATAGAGAATAAATTTGTTTTATGCCAGCCATATGGTTACTTTAAATTATCGATTTTTCTCAAGTTAATAATGCAATTAACATACAAAAGTAGAAGGATAATTAATATTCATTACTATTTGAGATAGTACGATATCATTTCAGAGTCTGCACATATTAAAGATATTGCTCACGCTCTTTGTCAAATAATATATTTGTGGAAATTCTTGATGGATACTTGAGAAATAGCCAAGTGAAATATTTCAAAGTTGAAATATCCCGAGAAACTTATTTTCCAAGATAACGACGCGAGTAATGAGATCCTCCGCAATAGTATACGTCCGTCAAATCGCACGCACCCATACACGCATTCGCGTGCGTGCGTGCGTGTGCGCGTGCGTGTCCATATATTATTCTTAAGTGTATGCGTATGTGCATACGTATGACAGTCGCATCGCATGAATCAGCATCGACCTGTTGTATTGAGCAGTATGAAAACAATTTCAGTATTAATCCAGACGAAAAAGCTCGCACAAAGGGACGGCATCGGGGAAAAACAACGGGAGAAGCTCGGAACGCCAGACACGATAATCGCGCTGTGAAAATGTGATGACAAGAGGGGCAAGAGAAGAGGGAATCCGCCTGGAATAGCGGCCGAAGCCCATCGTCCGGACGTCGGGATTCGTTCGTCATGGCTGCCTTCGGTGCGTGAGCTGATCATCAGCCATTGACGAGGCCGTGGCCGGGAACGCCTCGACCGCCGGGCAACCCCACGTTCAGGAACCCCGAGGGGGCGACATGGGCCGGAAGTCGAGCGCAACAGCCGTCGGTCGGCTACCGAACTCCCGCTGGTCGTCGTCGATGTTGCTGTTGCTACTGCCGCTGCTGCCGCTGCCACTGTTGCTGTCGGCGACAGCCTTTGGCCTCCCGGATGCCCCGTCCCCCGATATTAGCATTACGCAAGGTAAGTGCGCTGCAGTGGAGGCCAACAATGGATCGGACGGGCACCAAGCCGCGCGCGTCTAACCGTGCTCGGCTCGTTCCACTTGCCTTCCACGCGCATTCGGTTAATTTATAATTATTACATGGTCGCGCGCGGCACCGCTGCCTCATGCAAATTCTCATGCAAATGCCTCATAGCATTTGTGCGCTCTTTCGAGGCATTTACACGTGGGACGTTGAACTTTTTCGGCATTCAATTTTGGCAAGGAAGCGTGTAAGACTTGCCGTGACCATTAAATTCAATCGTCCAGTGCAACTTTCGAGCGATAATATGAAACGTAAAGAAGTCGAAGTCTACGATGATTATGGAATATTTAATTTTACTCTCGGAATTCATAATTAACTCGAGCTATTTAAGCTATGAATATATTATATATGCTATAATATGTTATTTAGCTAAGAATTTGTATCAAATAATATTATTATTTGATATTTTTTTCTTCTTTTTTTTTTAAATAGCTTTAAGATGTTCATGTAAAAGTAATAAGAACGTTAAGGAAGACTAAATAATTCTATTTAGTTAGAAATTTTTCTATGTAATTTGATAAGTTAAGTCAATATATTCGTACAGTACATCGTTTAAAGAGGACATTTGAACTTCGAACTTAATCCAGCAAATTATTTTTTTCTTTTTGTAAAAATAAGTAATTATGTAATTGTCCAATTAATGAGCAGATTAATAATACTTCATTAGAATTAATTCGTCGGGAATTTCGGTTAGCAATGTGAGTCTTGAGTTTAAATTAGTAGTTATATAAGATTTTAATACATATGATCGACATCACTAGGATAATAATGAGTATTCGATGATTAATTAATATTATATTACTATTTCTTCGATCGTTACGTATGATATGTTCGATCACTAATTCCACATATATTGAAAATGTGAAATTGAAATTAAATGTTAATAGTGACATTGAATTGAAATTGAACAAAATATTGCATTCGTTATTTTACAATTACTTTATAAAAAAAATTGTTCTTTTTTAAATATAATATATTTTCATTTAATAATTAAAAATTTTGCATAAAACTCGTACGCTTTGTCCTTATATCTCAATAATCTTGCTACTATGCTTACATCAATGAATATACATATCTATGAATAATTGTAGATGGAAAATTTTATTGTTTAAATTATTGTATGCGCTTCTTATAAATAACTATTTAGAATGAAATAGAAAATTGTTTGATGTTAATGAGGAGTTTTCTTTTCAATACACAAGGTAATTCATGTTGACGCGCGTTCATAAGTAGAAAGAAAAAAAGCGACGCTTTATAAATAATAAAGAGCATTAGAAATTTATTTACAAATCTATATTTCATTAATGCACAATTTGTATATACGTCTTGCATCGTGAATAATGAAAAAGTCCGGAGTAAGTTTTTTAAAGTACAGAAGCTCGTCCGGAAACTTGGTGTGGTTGATAGTGTCCGTAAGCTTATTCTGAAGCTTTCGAAAACTTCTCCACCTTCATGGCAGATAGCATGTCAAGAAAATAAAGTAGAAATGCCATGAAATACGTACGTGTCACGAAAAACAAACTTCATTCTTCCGTTATCTTACCGAAACATTTATCGCTTATCTCGTCATCAAAAATTCTAAGCGTGATTTATCATTTTTTCCTCCTCTCTTATCTTCCTATTTTGAGAGTATAATAACATTATCATCGAAATGCGTTGGTGACTAGTATAATATTTGTGATTTCCCGTACATTCCATCCTCTACATTTGTATTTACTTTAACTCGTTGTGCGTCTTATGAATGGCAACGTGCCAAATTTAAATGCAAATAGCTTCATAATGAAATGATCCGTTAAATAACATCGGATATTATATGTAATAGAAGCGTCATTTTTCAGAAATAAAATATTAATTTTTTTATGCATTATTTAAGTCTTGGGGGTTTAAAAGATTTAGCGCACTCTATAGGGAATTCTTCATTCTCAATGAATCCCATACGTACTTTCATCTAATAAACAACATTTTTTTGTTACAACAACATGTTCAAGCTTTAAAATGTAATATTAAAATTTTTTCCATGAAAATATCATTTAATAAAATGTCTAACATTTTACATTTAAAAAGACAACAATATTAAAATGACTTTGTTGTGTGAATAAATTATTTTTAGACTTACCTTGCAAAGAGTAAAATATTTACTTTAATTAAATTTTTGCATTACACTGGACTTTTGCATTGAAATAATTTTAAGTTTTCATTATTTGATTTTACTATATTCATGCCACTGCCTCCTTTATTAAATTAATATGCATTTCGCGTAAATAATTTCATTCATTTGAATTGAACATATTATTACTTACGAACTTTATATCACAAACACGATATTAAAATTAATTATAAAAATTAAATATTAAACAATTACATTGGGGAATATAGATATAGTCATTTAAGTGCTTATATCATGAATTAATATCTTATAGAAAATTTACTAAATTATCGAGATTGCACATTAAGAATTAAAAATAAGGAACAATATGTTAATTTTAAATATTACAAATATTTGAAATATGTATTTTGGCTAAATCAAACGTAAAAAATACTTCAATATATTACTTTATCAGTCGTCCATAAAAAATTACTCCCATGTTTTTTTCATTCAAATACGTGAATGATAAATAAATAAATTTAAGTACTTTTTACAAAAAATAGTGCTCACGTAAAAGCTTTAACTAGAATTTATTAATACAAAGTTACACTATCTACTCATATATAAATGATTCTAAACATTTTTTTTTATATTTATTATGATGAATTTGATTAAATTATATTAATATATAATTGCGATTATTTGATTAAATATTTCAATATAACTAACGAATCATAAAAAGAAGAAAATAATTATTGAAAATATAATTAAAGAAAAGTTTTAGAATTTATTGAGCTGCAGGACGATGTATTTAATTGTCTGGAAAAATATTCTTTTTAAACTTGAAAAAAAACGAGTCGAATTTTAAGTAATTAAAATTTTTAAATAGTTAAAAATATAATCTAGAAATTTTTTTAATTCTGAAAAATCAATAAAAGACTACATTTCATACAAATTTGATGAAAAGTATTAGTAATATGATAGTCTATAATAAATGAAAATATATTCTAATTAGGTCAATTAATAGACAATATTGTTATTGTTCCCCATTGTATATTTTCGCATTATGAACATTATGAAGATTAATTATTAAACATAATTACTTTTAATCTATATTTTAATATTTTATATAAATTTTATATAATTTTCATTTTCTAATAATCCACACAATAGATTTACATTGATTAATTTATTCAGAAGACAAAGGATAATTTTTAAAATCTATATTACAGAGTAAATTACAAAACTTCTCTTTAATATATATATAGATATATATATATATATATATATAGATATATTAATAACAATGAAGGATAAGTAATTTCATCGTTTATATTTAACTCCATTTCCAGTTATTAAGTTAATTTTGATAATTTCAAATTTTTGTGGGGATATTTGGCTCGCGATAAAATTTATTTTCCAATTATATAATAGAAATTTTTTGCATTAGTCGTTTTCGCACTGGTATTCCTATATTTCATATTCAGTAAATTTCTCAACACCCCTCAACATTTGATTATAGCGTAATTATGAAACTGGATTACGGGACACCAAATCCTCGTTTTAATTTAGAAATCCTCTATATTTTACCATAATAAAAGTTAATCTCGCTATATGTGAAAGTTATTTTTGATATCGAATAATAATATATTTTGTTTTCTTATCACAGCATCGCTTTTGTTTCCCGTAATTTAAAAATATCTTCCAGGTGACCCTACATTATCAGGTTTCGATGTCCCCATTTATAAAAAGTAAGGCATTATGGGCTATAATAAAAATAAAATGAATAATTTTACAATATTTATATATAAATTAACAAATCCTTTTATATGATTTACAATATTTATAAGTTTACTTATGATTAGCAGAATTGTCAAATTGCTTACATTATATTGTCGAATAACATACTATTTCTTTTCCATTTAAATGCAAAAGTTTTATTATTTATATAATTCATGATTAATTATAAATGTGGTAATGCATTAATTATTCATTTTCTAGAGAAATCGGTTACCAATCGTATTATATAAATATCCAACATAAATATGTAAAATATATTTTATATTGAATATGCTTTTTATTGAATATATATATATATATATAATTTTTTATAATTTTTATATATATATATAATTTTTTTAGTGCTGGCTTACAGATAGAATTAAATTGATTAACGATCAAAAGTACCGGAATAAATAAGAGCAATTACTTTTTTATTTTTAAAATAAAATTATTGACAGTTATGACTAGATGCGATTCTGCAGATAGATTATTTTTTAATGTGAAGAGTTTTTAAATTTTATTATATATATATAAAATAAATAATATATTATATATTAAATTATTAAATTATATAATTAAATATTATATAATATATAATAAAATTTAAAAACTCTTCACATTAAATAATAATTTATCTGCAGAATCGCATCTAGTCATAACTGTCAATAATTTTATTTTAAAAATAAAAAAGTAATTGCTCTTATTTTTTCCGGTACTTATGATCATTAATCAATTTAATTCTATCTGTAAGCCAGCACTAAAAAAATTTTATGAAATAGATATGGTCAATTTTCCATTACTTCTATTTACTTCTATTTACCACTTGTTTTCTTAAAAATTGCTAGTCTGTAGGATGAGAAATGCATTAAGATATGAGTTTAACTAAATATGAAAATTCATGATATGCGAGAGCTGTAGATCCGACATTAATCAGCGACATGAGTGATGGATATTATGATTTTATATTGAGGTGTGGGAAATTGGTCAAATAAATTGAAAGAAAATTTATGTGATTATTTATAAGAATTTCCTTGTCAAAGTCTTCATTAGCAAATTTTTCGTATTCTCTATTGCTCGCTCTTACTATTCGCGTAAGTGCTATAACGACACTGGAAACAAAAAGCCCGAACGGAGACGCGGAGAGACCTAAGTCTGCACTTAATTACGACGAAGACGTCTCTTTTCTCAGAAACGCTTTTATACATATATAGTCGCGTAAATACATACACGTAGACGTATATACTAAATCTTTTATCAGGCGCCAGTAGTGTAATTAGGACACACCCTAAGGCGTGCTCGAGTCTCGCACAGCTCGTCTGAAATACACTCCTAGAAAATATATATGCGTACTTAAGTAGGTGTGTTGGTGGAAAAATATACATTAGCATTCAGTAGGCACTTGTCGGATAGATTTAAAACGCACTCGTACATCGGAATAGTTTCGTCGTATGCGTCACTAAGACGCGGGTGAGTGGAGAAAGCGAGGGTTGGGTATTCTTAAAAGCACACAATTGTCATATTCGATGAAGGATGACAGCCAAGTAGTAATAAATATGTTTTGTTCATTGATTAGATTATCCATTATCTATATGTTCTATGGAGTCATGTATATTATAAGGAATGAAAATATATTTCGACTAGGACATAATCCAAGGAGCTAGAGTAATAGGAAATTTTGACAAAAGTACGGTGGCAATTTATCATTGTCACGATATGTTTGGTGATTGGAAAATTATAAAGCGAATTGGTGAACGTGAGAGGTGGAAAAGCAACTTGTTTTCTCCTTATATAAACTCATTTCTTATTCGTGTCTGAGAAATGTTCGTGGCTGAGAAATGACACGTTCAATTGTTATGACGTATTGCGTTGGACTGCGAGAGACATTTAACGTAGTATACAACACTTGGGGATGGTATGCGTAGATTCATGGAGCTAAAGGAATAGATAAGAAAGGTTATAAAAAGATAAAAAGAAAATCTTCGAAGGGAAAAGCAGGGACTTTTTAGTGATTACGCCTGGATTTTATAGGATCGATTTTATAATTATTTTAACTCTTGATATTGCGATAGACGTTTGCTTAATTAATTTTAACGTTGTTTATGAATATTAAATTATGATTAAGGGAACTTTGTTGCCGTAAGTTCTTATTTGAAGAAGAGACAAAGTCCCTATAGAACGTAGTATTCAGAGTTACATTATGAATGAAAATCTCTTTTAGTATTATTAATGCGTCTGAGATCAATAATAATAAAAGATTCGAATTTTTGAAATCGTTCATCAGTATAGTATGTGGTGAAATATCTTTTTGTAAACTATTTAATTTTTTAATCACAAAAATTCAATTATAGATTATTAAGATATATATATATATATATATATATATGTATATCTCTCTCTGTGTGTGTGTGTGTGTATGTGTGTGTGTATGCCTTAGAGTAAACAAATGTTCCAATAAAGCTAAATCGGTGATTAATGTGAAAATTATTAATGTGAAAATCTCCGTAGGATTAGCTTCTATTTAAAGCCTAAGGTATCATAATTCAACAAAACTGTGAATGGTGTAAAGTTAAATAAAAAAAAGGAAAAAAAAGACATTAATCGTATGCACTTTATATAATGAAATTATATTTTTCTCCATATCAAGTAAATCTTAAATTGAATGTAAGAATTATGTACGATAAAATTAACATATTTATATTTTGAAAGGTCAACTTGCTAAAAGCATTCGTACGATTTAAATTACAAAATTTAATTTAAGTTAATTATTTCCTTTATTATTGCTTACTTATTTCAAGGGATGAAAATAAATATCACTATTCGACACTCGACGATATATAATTTACTTATTATTTCTGGCGAGTAAGAAAATGAAGGATCTCCACACAATTACTCGGCATGTTGCTTCCACTTATGATCCTGCGAGTTTTCCAATTGATACTAGTCTAGCTTAAAGGGGATCGGATACATAATTCTCTCAAACTCCCACATACAGTCACAAATCGTAAAGTACTCGATTGATCAATGGTTTTTGGCCGGTTAATAGATACGTATATATATATATATATATATATATATATATATATATATATAACTTGATATAATTGCGTTTTGCCAATGCCTAACAGCTTACTGACCCTTACTAAATTCTATTTATCATGAAACAAAAAGTGATTATTTTTACACATTCTAAATAATATCCATTATAATAATCCATGCAACAATTATCATTCCCAATAAAGTTATTTTATTTTTTATTTTTTTCATTTTTACGTAATAGTTAAGCGAAACATTTTTAGTCTTGTTGCAATATATTGGATAAAATTTTCAACTAATGCGGTCAACGAATCCAATATACAACAAAAATTTTTTACCGGTGAATAAGCAACTAGTCCTTGTGAATTTAAAATATACGTTATAGAACAGTTTTATAAAGTATGCTAAATCCTTTATAATTTTAAATTAGAAATTAGAAAACTTAATACTTATAAGAGCAATATTCTTTATACTATAACATAATATTATTTAGCGGTAATATTGATTCTATCGGAATAAAATAGAATCATCGTAGAGATCTGCTTTAATAAAATAAAATAATTTTAATAAATTAAAATTAGAATTATTAAATACGTTATGATTAAAATGAAGGATATAAAAATAAACTTTCCATTTAATATATAAAAAGTGTATATGCAGACACACGCACGCACACACACACACACACACACACACACACACACACAAACACGCGCGCGCGCGAGCGCGTATATATAAATGTTATTTATTATTTTATAAGCATTTATAAGTAAAGAAAGCTATTTACAAAGGCAAATTACAAAATATATGAAAGTTAATATTTTCTCAGGCATGAGAGTTTCGAATCAATCGATAATAAGCAGTTTGAAGTATGTCAAGCTTTTATCGCTCTATAAATATATTTTCCTTTTGTATAAAATAGTAATATAAGTATAATATAATTTGATATTCTTGTCGCCAATTCATCATCAAATTTTCAATCTTTTTACTCTCGACGTAATCCCAATAATAATGTAATACTTGTGAGACGCGAAAAACCTACTCTACTTCCCATGAATTAATGTGCATCTAAGCTTTTATGGGACTATGAGCTCTTACGGTACGTGTATTAGTCACACATACGCGTTTATGTAGAAGACACATTAGCGTAATATGTTGAACAATGAAATTGAGTCCCGGCGATTTTCGATACACATCTGGCGAGCTTTACGTAACTCACGTAAAGAAAACAAAGTTAGACCGCGCCATAGGGATGCTTCGTTCATTTTATTTTTTATTGTATGCAGTAGATGTTAATTAAATGGCTGAGTTGAAAATGGAGATGAAAATATGGAGTTTCTTATTGGAAAATTACGAATAGAAAATTTCCATATTTCCACATGAATTATTATGAAGATGTTGGATATAAAAATCAAGAAAATATAAACATACATGATGAAATGGAATGATATTAGAGAATAAAGCATAAAATAGCGTACAGATAATCAATTACAGTGGAAGAATCACAATTTAATCTTGATGTATGGTTTCATTTTATGTTTACTTACATTCCATTAATTCGTATTCATTATTTTTCTTCACAAATAATAATTATACAACTATATTCGACTTTACTATCTTACATTATTGTTACTTATAATAGTATGAAATAATTTAAGTGCAAGAAGTGGGGAAATATCGAGAGTATCGACGAATTCGTGCAATGGAGAAGAAATTTATTTCTTACTCAAATCACTAAGCCATTCAATATGACAATTAATTCTATGTTTTGACGATTGTTTTTACTCATTTTTTTGGGAATTAAAATGAATAGTGAAGAAAAATAATGAAATTTTAGGACCTGGACTATCGAAAGCATGAAAAATATAAAATTTATAATCAGCGATAATATAATTGTGCTACAAATGTGATACTTGGAAAAATTATAAAATATGTATCTATGTAAAGTACATACTGAAAAATATGTATTATTTATTTATTGCTAAACAAATTCCGATTATCCAAAGTAATAAAAAATAAATGAGGTCATGGTAGTCAATAAATAATAAAACTAATATCTTGAAAATCTCTTATTATGACAGCGATTCCAACGTAATATTTATACACGTGTATACGTGCGTACACACCTCCCCGTCCCCTTCACCCTTTACCCCTCCCTCCACACACACTTATATATACTTATATTTATTTATTTATAAATTTATGTTTATCTAAAGCTATTCATATATCTGTATAAATGGAATGAAACTTTTTACAACTATTTTATTCAATTTTGATTTTTCGGTAATATTAGCTACTAAAATAAGGTGGAACTATTAGAAAGAAAAAACGTATGGCTAAAGAAAAATGTTATCCAAAAATTCTGTATTGATATATTTCTATACAATATTCAAAATATGCTATTGTTCAAATAGGAATATAGTAGAAAATTTTTTGATGAAAATGTGAAAAGCCTTGGTGAATAATTCCGAAATATACAGGTCACTGCTTAAATTTTGCCATTAGTCTATATCAGAGAATATTCCCGACGTCTATATTGTTTGGATAAGCGCGAGACTTTCCAACTACTACCAATAGACTTCAACATAGGTAAAAATCAGCCTCTATTCGAATGGAGTTTTAAATCTGAAAAAAAAGACTTAAATTTTAAAATAATAACTAAACTATCTAGTGCGTTGCTAACTTTATATAAAACACAATTCTATGCTATTCTTTTTTTTATAATTTCCAATACTATTAGAAATGTATTTAGTATCGTTTTCGTAATGTGTATTCTTGTAATCATTCTTCTTTTATAAACATACGAAAAGTAAGACTAGATTTTTAAATTAATTCTGTAGTTGAATTATTTCGCTGCTTTATAAACAAAATTTTTCCGACCAATATAGATCTATCGACACATCGCTGATTAATTTTAATATCATTAATTATGAATAATTGTAGCGTATTTACTATAAGATTCCTGCAAAAGTTTAGGGAATTTATTTAGGCTTTATTATAAAATACATAATCAGAAGACAAAACTTATTATTTTCATCCACCAACAACAACACTAAACGTAAACATTTCCAGTCTTCTTCCATGCATAATCGTTGAAACAAACTCGATCAGATAAAAAGGAACTGCCAGACGCGTGCATTCCTTACTCTTCCTTATGAAACGACTTTTTGAGTGTGGGACATTAGTGTCGATAGCCAAACAGTCGAGCGTCTTTAAGCTTCAGTTCCTACGTATTACTACACACGTAGTCTAGGCGTTGCTGCGCATGTTACATCCAACGCGCACAAAAAAAGAGGCAAATAAGTGTGCACGTGCCCATATATACACGTATGTGTATGAGCTATAATCGTCGTGTATAACCTTTCTTGTCAGCCGTACGGGTCGACGTGTTGTTGTTGGTAGGCGACTTCGTGTGCACATACGAGTATTTTGGTCATTAATTACATACCTATTAATGCGAAAGTCGAATAATAATGATTTTGTACATTTTGAGGTAATTATTAATGATGTATGTTTAGTTCAGTAATTCATTCCTAAAGAAATGCAGTGTATTTTATCAAGTTTAGATGCTTTGAGAAGACTAAAAGTAATCATCATCCTGTTTTCCATTATTATTTGAAAAATTTCCAAAATTTGCATTAATACTTAAATGAATGATGAATGAGTTGAGAAATTGTATAAAATTATTTACTTTCGTTACGACTGCTCTAATAGGAGACATACAAAAAATTTGATTTTTTTCCCATGTGAGCGAGGGATTTATTTCAAATTATAGCCATAATAAGAGTTTTAATTGTATGTTTAAATTTAATTCTACTATCATTCATAATTGTAATTAAAAACTTTAATTGCGAAGATCAATACTTTATGTTAGTTCGGACAATTTTGTTGCTTTATTATGTGTATAATTTTACGTAGTTTATTAACATTATGTATTTAGTTTACATTAGGATAAAGAAAATTAATAATCATCGAATAAATCATTGTCCCAACCATATTTTTACTAAGAGTACACGAACTTTTAAAAAACCTAAAATAAGACTTAATAATTGGAAGCGTTTAAATTACAATTCAATCTATGTGATTGTTAGTTAGTTATGATTTTATAAGAGTTTGAAACGGCATTATAATACTTATTTAATAATACTTAATTAATAGTGTTTTACTTCGTTTTAATAATGTGGATTATATGAGAATAATTGTCTACAAGTAACAAATACTGCAAAATGTATCTTTACAAAAAAAAATATGAATTTTTAAAATATTTTCTACTACTACGTATTTATTAATTTCTTTATGTTTCTCTATTATTAAAACCATTACGATTAGTTTATGATTGGGTCAATACATATAAAGCGCTTCTTTAAACACTTATGAGCAATCCATTGTTTAAATATACTTCGCTAAGTATAGGATAAAATATTAAAAAGTAACAACTTTAAACACTATTTTTCATTTGCCAAAGAAAAACGATATCATTTTATGGATTTGCACTTATCATACTATTCTCGTTGGCTATTTTAAAATATGGATTTTCTTGCAAATAAATACTAAAATAGAGCAACACTCGTGAATAATAAATTCAATTAAAAATTACATATTTAAATGACATCAATTAGGTTTTTCATTAAGTTTTTTTCCTACTCTTAATAAAACACATTCGTGCATTCTTAATTGCAATTTGAACAGTAAATAAACGCGATCAACTATTTAAGATGATTGGGTATATCAGGCAATGGATGCTGATATAGAACAAGCAAAACAATCGTAAAACTTATACCTTTATAATTCAAAATTGAAAAATGTCACTTTATTAATTTTTAAACTATTAAGTAATATAGTTAATAAAGGTATTTCAATAAAGCTCCTCGTCAAAATTTTTTTGGATCAGCCATTTATGCAAATGAAACTGCTATAATGTATTATCTAATACATCGATACTTTTTCGATAGTTTTGAAGAAATAAAAGTATAATGGTATCCGAGCTTTTTTGTATATTCGATATAAATTCTCTGAAAGTGTTTTCTATTCTTCTCAATATAATTGAATGGCAAGTTAACGATTCTTGATTATTTCAGGTATTACAATACGTTGAATCTCCATAATGATTTATTGAAGAACAAATTACGGATATATTTGAGAAATTCGAAGAATATTAGCATAAGTACTTTTCAATATGACGTATTATTTTTAAACGGTTCTTCAAAATTATCAGAATTGAAATTTTATTATGATGTTCATAATATTTTATAGTAATTATGATTTTTTCTATTAGTTTCTATATTTTCTATATATAGGTATATTATAAATTACTAGAATAATAAAAATTTATGTTATATGTTCAAAGAATATTGTATAGATAATAAAAGAATATTTAATATATTTACTTGTAAGGCTTTTTCCTCTTTTTTTCGAAAAAGTAACTTAAGAAAAATTTATTTTCTATAAAAATTATATCAGCATCTCGTTAAAATGATATTGAAATTTATATCCCGAACGCGAGATTACTTTATTATAAGTTAATCGTGAAAAATGTTATTAAGCGATAAATTAAAGAATTATTCAGAGTGCAGAATAAAATTTTGATATCCTAGTTTAAGATGGAGAGAGGGCGAGCTATTGTAAGAAAATTGAATAAATAACGCTATTGAAAGAAAAGCAAATATTCGAAATTTATAGCGAATAAATGAGAAATGCACAAGCTGCTGTCGCAATATCAATTGTATATGAAATCTCCTAAAAATGAAACGAAGCATATGTAGATATAAGATTTGAAGGAGAATTTTTTTCAATAAATAATATTATCATAAACCTGAAAGTTGATCAAAATATTGATTTCGTAAATTTTATTACAAGTATTTTATTACGAATTTTGTATTCGTTAAAAAAATTGCTTTCCCTGGTAAATATGCTTGTACAGTGAAGATGTGTTAATTTGTTTGTTTATACAAATAGCTATTGGAAATAAATTTATGTTTTTAAAACTCTATCCGTTTCTAGGAAAATTATTTTTAAGCAAAAGGTTATAAAGGTTAATTATCTAAATATTATAACTTAATTTGTTTTATATATATTATCGTACATTGCATATTTAAGTTATCATTTAGTTAATAAGCTATTAAAAATGTAAATAAAATTATAAAACTGTAGTAATTAATATAATATTAATATCTTTAATATATTCTTTCATAAACTGTAAAACATCAATTAACAATTTTCGTCATGTTTTAGGTAATAAGATATGAATGTAAAATTGAATATAAATTTTTATATCTTTTTTATACTATTTCAATTTTGTTTCAAAAGACTTAGTTTATTATAATTTTTGTGTTTTCAAATATGCCGTACAACCCTTTCCAAAGTACTTTTGGAATATTAATTTATTTTATGAGTACAACTGCTATTCCATATCTGCAGAAATATATAAAAATACATTTTACTCATAGTAATAAAATACTCCCATTTATGCTGCTTAGATATTTCAACAAGTAAAAAATGGTGGATAAAAGTGTATTATAAAAAAAAATATTAATAAAAATATATTTGGAAACGAGTACGAGGCGAGTATATTCTAAAAAATATCACTTCTATTAAAAAATTTATTAAATTTATTAAATAATTTAACTTTGCATTTTTTTATAATATTATAATAGCATTATTCACTTCTCGATCGTTTTATTTCCATCAAGTACGTACAATCATGTAGTTTGAACAATTTTATTTTATTTTATTGACTAAATTTGAGATTCTAAATTATTAAAACTTGTAAGCCTCTCGTCGCGATTGTATAACTCATTCAAAAGTATCATAATAATCCGTAACAATATTGTTAAACCAAAGACAAAGGAATAAGGAAATAAGTACGAGTAATTTAATCTTCCACGATAGATTTCATCAAATATATCTATACGAATAAAAATGCATATGAAGCCTGGGAAAACAATTTGGTTGGCTTTGTAAGGAATTGAAGTAACACGTGTCCTCAACTTCCGTTATAATCTTGTAGTATTTGTAAAAATATATTAAAACTAAAGATAATCAACTAACTTTTCGAGTTCTCTAACTTGACTCTTGATAATCGAAGTATTTAATGTCTAATGAAGAGAAAAAAAAACTGTCGATGCATTATAAATTCTTTAAATGTCCTATGAGTTTTTCGAGCGATCAAAGTAAATTTATCCGCACTGAGGGCTAACAAGCTTTTATTAAAAGATGAATTGCATGTGGTGTAAGCTTTTGTTTATTCAATAATAAAGAGCCTGGCAATTTGATATTGAATACATTTGACATTCGTTTATTTATAACAGCTTTGAAGAAAACATGTAACTCTAAAAAAATAGATTATTTGATTCGATGGTAGGTAATATGAATTAAAATCAATATAAGTATAAACGAAATAAATATCAATTATTTAATTATCGCATTTTTAATTTTATTGAAATGAGTTGTCGAAATTTTTGGCCAAAATTGAATTTAGTATTTTAACAAAAAATTTAAAGCATATTGTTCGTTTAAACGTATATATTCAACAAAAGGTAGTAAAAAACTTTCAATATTTTAAGTAGTTAAGAAAATAAACAAAAAAAACAAAAATATTGTAGATATAATATACTAAAGTTATTAAATTTTTAAATAGTTTTTACTCGATTATATTGTAAGTTTAAAAAATAAGAATTAATATTGTTAAATTTACTACTATTTAGGCATATTATGTTAAATGAAAGTGAAAATTTCCCCCTCTGAATTTATATATCATATGTAATGGTACTAACATTATTAAGAATTTAAAATATATTTATAAATATATGCAAACATGTAATTCTCAATGTGAAGAAAAATTTTTTTCTTGACTTATTTGAAGTATAATATTGCAGTCGAGCATACTTGAATCAACATGTTTTTAATGAGCGCAGGCTTATATTTTTAAAATTTTTTTTAACCTTATCTGATGCACATGAATAGAGATAGAGAGACGGAGAGAGAGACGGAGAGAGAGAGAGAGAGAGAGAGAGACGGAGAGAGAGAAAGAGGCGAAGAAAAAACGCTACTCCGCAGAATAATAAATATGGAGGAGGGTTTGACTCTTTAGGTTTAAGTATCCCTCACTCAAGCGTTTATTGCTCAACACAACTACGAGGAATCGCAGTGTTTGTTCGAGAAGCGGATGTCAGATACTTTTGATTCGATGTTTGCTAAATGTTCTCCACCCTGGAATAGCGTATTATGTTAGTATTGTTATGTGCGGCTCCGATGGCGACTTGGTCGGTGAGAATATCCACTCTCGACGGATGATGGCCCGAGGCACCTTTTCCCTTTCTACCTCCTACTCTTCTATCTGTCCCTATAAAAGTGCCCTTCCTTATGCTTAAGGCGTATACCGAATGGAAGGGTCGTGGAGAAAGGCTATAAATTCACAAGACGAGATAAAAATAAACGTCACCCTGTATTTTCAATGAGATAGAGCTTCCACGTTGTTTTCTCTGCGAATCGATATTTTATTGATAAGCACATTATAAATTCTTCAAGATCTATTTAATTTCCTACTATCTATCAAGGTCTAAGTTTTAATTTTTATTTTGACTTCAAAGTGATTTCTCTGACTAATGATAAAAAATAATATGCTTATCGATGAAAATTGTAAAATTGAGCATCACAAATATAAACGATAATTTCTGTCATTGAATGCCCATTGCATTCGAGATTAATAAAAATTCCCAAGTTTTTTATACTTAATATACGTTGATTGTTTCTGTTTGTCGAGCATTTGTTACGCATTTATTAAGAGATTACTTCTAATTATCAATAAATTATTTGAAAAATATTTAACATCGAATATATTAATGTAAAAATCCTTGTAAATGTAAAATTCAATTTAAGATTTGTACGACATTATGATTATAATTGTAATGGAAATTGACACTTATCGCTTAAACAATCTTATATTATTTTTTATTCTTTCTTCATATTTGTATCTGTGTGAAAATGTTCTACATAGACCATTTCTAGGTAACTTTTTGCACATTTTATTTATTTTATAAGCTATGATATATATATATATATATATATATATATATATATATATTTATCTTATAAATGATGAAAAAGAAAGGATTTAAAAATTCATTGAACTTTTTATTACCCTATTTGATATTCTGCCGAGCTTTTATTTACACGTACAAGTTCCTAAGTACTGTGACAAATAAAATATGAACGAAAGTTTAAAGCTTACGGCCTTCTTAAGTCGTTGGATTTAGATCGAGTTGTACCTTTAAAAAAACGAAGAAGCTGATAAAAAGTGAGCTCGTGAAGGGCTTACAAATGTTTTCCATACATCATGGACCCGATTAAAGTCTAAATTTATATGTACAGATTTGTGCCAGAGAAGAAAGTCCAGGGGTTTTGTGCTGAAAAATTACCGTCGTTGTTGCAGACTTGTCGCAGTAGTGAACGTCAATAAGTGTCAGACATCAAAACAGCTTAGTGATACGTGAAGGTCGTTTGAGCGTATTTCTTGTCAAGTTTGTTAAATCAATAGTTCCGCGCTTAAAAATGTTAATTCATTGTCTGACGGTAAGACATTTATCTTATTTTATTTCATTTACAATCAGTTATTTATTCGTATCGATAATCTGCTTGTTTCTCCTGTGAATCGGAAGTCGAACAGATGGATCATGAATGAAAATTGAGAATTTTATCAAATTAATTCGTTATAAATAAATATTTATTTTATTTAGATTTATATATATGTGACATTAAACAATTTTTGTTAGACGGCATTCGTTGATAAAATATTGATGAATAATTTTAGATTTTTATTAGCTTAAAAAAAAAAAATATATATATATATGTATGCTTCTTACGTCATTGGAAGTCCACGAAATAAGATGTTTAAATGTAAAAAAATTGAAATAATTATAAATATTAATTAAGTGAGGTTAGAGAGAACGTACAGAGTAAACCAACTATTTACCATTCATTTCCAGAGGTATTTATTATAATCGTTAATTCATAAATTTCAACTTATATACAATCCTACGCTGCAAACAATAGTAACGACATTCATTAATAATTGTATTTTATCTACGGATCTTTTAGGATTCGACCAAATTCCAATAGCGCATTTAATGGTCGCGCTAATTGAATCATCAAAGCCGTATAATGTCGAGGTAATTGCGACCTCTAAATAATTTATATTTGAAACGCCTGTATCCTTAACGAACAGCTCTGCCGATACCCTCAAACCTCGGAGGAAAGGATCGGCTTCCTTCGGAAAATGAGAGTTTCGTAGTGTACGACGGTAGCTCTCGTGACGGCTATTGTAGAAGAGAATATGTCCCCTGCGGGGGCGTCCATGTCTATCTGTAACATAATCACATAACACAAAACTATCCGCAAGTTGTATAATAATTTCTGTTATTCGATGCCGCTGCAACGGAATGGTGTCCCTTCGAGGCTCCGACGCCCGTCTTTCGGAGCGTTCGGGGATTCATCGAGATTCCGATCGTTTCGCGTGACGTATCACTATGCCCCGGCGATTATCCCCTCCCCTTGCCCTTTTTTGGACGGAGATACGCGTCAAGGTTTCGTCGAGCGTACCTAGTCATGCACGCCTAAGTTATATATGTGTGTGTGTGTGTGTGTGTGTGTGTGTGTGTGTGTGTGTGTGTGCATGCGGGTATGCACAGTACGAGGATATAATTCGCTCGCGTGAGGGATTTTATATTCTCAGCGCACGTCACATTTTTGTCAAGCCCCTTTCTCATTCACTTGAAAGATAAATTTCCTTGATATTTCATCGAATCTTGGAGATTGATTTCTAATCTGAGAGAAGAACTGTAATTGAGAAATTTTCTTTACCTCTATCTTTACAATTTTCTGGAGTTTATTCTTCTTTTGAGTTTGTGATTAGGAACTTTTAATCTTCCATAATAAAATTAGAGATTAATGTTTTTGACATATGTTGCGTTTTTGTTCACATATTTCGTTCTAAATTCACGTAACGGATAATATAGTTTAGCGTCCTCTATAGATACTCAGAAGGCAGTATTATAATAATGTCTTTCTTAAAATTTAACTCTTCATTCCATAATTTCTTTTAATAAGTCTTTACATCAACTTTCTCATACCTTTTTTAATTTTCAATAAACATTATAGTATCAGAATAACTGCCAAGACATGTTTTTAATCGTACAAAAACTCTTCGTTAACCGTACACACTGAACTTATTATTATGCACATTATACATGAAATTCGATATATTTATGAAGTCTTAAGTGACGAAATGATTTTTAGTATAAAACTAGAGGTATTAAAATTGCAGAACATGGTCTGCCTGATAAATTATCATCGATAAGATTAAATAATTTTTCAATCACGTAAACGACTTGCCACTTCCTTATACAGAATAATCGAAGCAAAATGTGCTCGTTCGTCTTTACTCTCTTTTGTGTGTGTTTTTATAGTATTTGGCACAGAGCATGTCATTAAATTATATTAAATCCAGAATTTTCCTTAAATTCAATTGTAATGTAATTGACTACATTGTCCGAACATTGTTTAAGCGATGGAATGTATAAAAATGGATTTCTGATCAACCAAAACTACTGTATTCTATATTACAATTTTCAGTTATACTATGCCAATTATAAAAATTATAGGGAATTATGGCGGAATGAATAAAACATCGTCAGTTCTATGTACTATTATTTCTTTACTTAAGATTAACAATATCATTTGAAACTAATTAGTGCTAAAGTTTACTCTTACTCATATCAAATAAGAAATTATAGAATTATACGAGAAAATTCTTAAAAAATAATATCTACTATAATTACCGGATCAATATCACTTATTAGTACTTTTTTCAAATTACAAGTAAATAATAATTTCAATGTACGTAAATGCTGTTTCAATAATATTGTCAATAATATTGAAGCGTATTATAAGATTAAGTAAAAAAAAGTAATTATTAAAGATATTGAATAAATAGCAACATTTTATTGTGACGTAACGTAAATACGACCATAATATGTAAAATACATAATAATGTATAATGTAAAAATATGAAATTTCTGATAATATCTTGGATAATTCAGTCTACAATTTTACGTAGATATGGTGTTATCATATCATTACTAAACCGCACAATTCGTATAAATTCATACAGAAATTATTATTCTAACATAAAACTAACAAATACATAAAAAAAATCTTCTTTTTTAAATTTAAAAATGTTAGCTTTCAGTGTTTTCCACGAAGAAATGTGTTCGTATACTAAATAACCATCCGATATAAATAATTAAATAGTTATATCTCAATTCATGAATAGCAGTTTGCATAATATTTAAATTCAATATTTTAACAAAAGTCGTGAAAATGTAATAATATATTTATTTCAATATTTATTAAATATTATTACTTTTGATTTACTTCCTGAAAGTAATGTACAGTAAAATAATATCTATTAAATTCAATGTGATATTTATTAAAAAAAATTGTTTTTATTTTTATCCATTATATACAACTATACAGTACTATACTATTTTTTTATATTATTGCAATATTTTATTTATTATTTCATTTTAACACTTGTCACATTGATATTGATATTATTGAAGTAATAAGAATAGAAATATTTAAATGTTATAATCATTAGAAAATTCACTATCCAAAGATAATCAACTTGTCAGTGTAATATCAATAATGCAAACTACTATCAATAATGTAACAGAATAACTTAAAAGTTTAATAATATAATTTACGTTTCTATTGAAATAGCTATTATACATATTCTTGAAAATAGAAAATACGAGATTATAAAAATCATTTAGCTACTAAATTGGAACTACCAGACTATCCGCGTTGAATTTAATAAAACCATTAATTTAATAATAAAAGCTCGTATTTATTCCAAAGTTCGATTATTTGACCACGCAACTGAAAATATTTTAACTCAAAGACCTAATAAATTTTCCGCCCATCTCAACAAATAGAAGTAAAGGTGAAACGAGCGTAGCAACACATTTATTTATAATGAACTCGGATCGATTTTTTCTCATTTTTTTAGTTCTCAAAAATACCAAATGTCTTTTTAAATTGAATTTAGGAGCAATGTTTTAAAAGGAAATGTACTTTATTTATATGCAAATATAATTTAATTAGACAATTTAAAAATGAAGTGTGACTTTTCAGAGAGTTCAATCTCTCGCGATTCGTTCAATCTCCCAAGATAAATAATTTTTTATATTTGTAGAAATCCTCTTGATATAATATACTATTAAGAAAATTATGTAAAATTTAGAAGTTTTTTTATTTTATTTAAAACTCAATAACTAATGTTTCAAATTTAAGTATCTACGTATAAAAAAGTCAATTTACTTTTAAGGCTAAGGAAATAAAGCAACAAACATAAACTTCGCTAAATTTAAAAAAATAATTGTAATTAAAATACGGATAAGCTTAATCATAATTAATGTAATATTTTGTTATATCAATTCCAAATAAATTTGTTTGGAAGTCATGATATGGCATCTTTTTCACATTAGAACTATTAATTTAAAATGAAAATTTGTCTTGTTTTTCTGGAAATTTGTTCTATCATATTCTGTAAATTCATTTTATATCATATTCTTGTATATATTTCATAATTAATAATAGGTGCACACACGCATACAGAGATAGATACACACACACGCACACACGTATGCACATAAATTACATTTATAAATAATTATGAAATATACATATATATATATAAACATACATTTTATTAATTATATAATTTAAATAATTTAAATATTTGTATATATTTGTATAAATTTGTATATATATTTATCTATATACAATATGAATATTTAATACACAGTTGGATTTCTGTGGTACCCCTTTTGAAGTATTACTAATGCATATAAAACAGTTCTATAATAACATTTGACAATAATATTAAAATGAAATTCAATGGTTGCTCCCACAAATAATTAATACTGTACTTTATTAATAAATCAATATTATATTAAAGTTTATTGAATGACTTGTTTGCATAGAAATACTTTATAGAACATTAATTTAGTTGCTTAATAAAATAGAAATAACCGGGGATAATTAAGCCATTGATGAAGATATTATTTCACCGTTCTAATGGAACATTATTTTTTTTACTAATACATAATAATATATATACTATAATCTTGATAGTCCATTCCTATTTTGTCAATTGGTATTGCAAATTTATAATGCCTTTTAATTAACGTAATTTAAGAGTCCTTCCATTTTTCTTTATGTCTCATAAAGTACTTGCATAAATATACCAAAGAATATTAAGCAATAATTATATAAAGTAAGGATTTCGAATATTGAAATGAATGAACTTGTTCTTTTTGATAAATTAAGTATTAGTCGATAGTCAATGCATTTTATTGTTCATATTATTCATATCATTCATTTTATTAATTCATACATTTTAGGAAATTTAAGATACTACTTGAGCACCACCTTTTTCACCTTTCACCCAATCTCTCTCTTTCTCGCTCTCTCGCTCTCTATATTATACAAACATACATCCATACATACACATACCCACCCACACGCATACACACACACACACGCGAGCGCACGCACTTGGCTTTATTGCTTCTGTTTTCAAGCAAAACAAAGTCTTGAACCGCAGCAATGTCTGCTGCTCGTGAAAGAGTAAGAGAGAGCGAGCATTTGTTCACGAAATGAATCGCAGGTGAAAAGCTTTGGCAGGCTGCCATCATTCGCGCAGATCGCAGCTTTATTCTGGGATGCAGATAGAAGGGGAGAGAGCGAGAGAGATGAAGCAAGCGGTAAATGACGGCGAGAGAAGAGGGTTAGAAGGATAGGAAGTGGAAAGCGATGGTGGGAGAGAGCAAGCTAGCGGACCGAGGAACAGGGAGAGGGTGATAGAGAGAGAGAGAGAGAGAGAGAGAGAGAGAGAGGGAATTGACCCACTTCTTCTGGCACGGATCGACCCGAAAGAGCAGTACAAGCGCCGACGAGTGAACTCCTCCGCAGCCGTAACCACTCTGACGAAAAGGAAATAGTGACAAAGCGAGGAAGCAGGACAAGCATATGTAAAGGCATGGACTGTTTATGGCCCAGTCGCAATTATACGTAGCAGCTCGGCTCCGATATTTCGGCTTTAATTTTCCCGAGGGTCAAACGTGAATTTGATCGGATTTTGTACTCCAATAACCCCAACTAATCCCGACTTGAATGTGTTTGCGCTACATTAGATCGAAATTTTTTTCATATCTCTTTATCTTCAAGAGAGTGAAATTTTCTTTAGTCATATAACTCCTGTACGGAGAAGACTTTGATGACGAATAATCCATTTTCTCGACTCTCTTCTCCTTTCACAAATAATAAAATCACTTTATCGACAGATATATTTTTCATTATAATTACATAGAATATTGAGTCAAGGTGTTCTTCACATTGCCTACAATGATTAATGCAACTGACTGATCGATATTACGTTATTGCAATCGATTGAAACAAAATATTTGAAATATCATTGACTGGATACACTCATTAATTTGATAATGCTGTGCATGTAGCCGTCCACGTGAAAATTACTGTTTTTCGTTTGTATAAACATTTTAACGCAAAGGGAACATTTTAACGTGAAATATCAGCGAAGTGTTTGTAAAGTATAAATTAAGTAAGTCGTGAAAATTATGTACTTTCTGACAATTTCATTAGGGTATTTTTAACTGGCAGATTGAAAAAATTTCACAAAATATATAAAAGCTATATTTTTCATTGTTAGCGCACGATTTACAAATCCTTCAAGCATTAAGTTATTTTAAGGAATTAGTTATTAAGTTATTTTCCTATATATAATTTTGAATTTATATTATTTTTAACGTTGTATTGTTAATGAACAAATTGATTTGACAATCACAATGCTGTATTATAGTTAATATTAAATTTCGATTATGAGAAATATTAGTGGGAAGTATTGCAGTTTGACTTTCGCGTAGAGTATGAAATATTCTATTAATTGTTCTCACCCCAACTCTTACCAATAGCGTTTGTCCTGGAAAGTATCACTTGAAAAGTAGGATATTAATTGAAATTGTTATTTGATCGATTCAATACATCATTTTCTGAAATATTGCAATGCAATTGAAGCAGCGTAACAGTAGTATGTTAGAGAAATTATAATTCAAATTAAATTTTACAATATCATTTACGTTTTGATAAAAATGTGGATATTCACTTATTTAATCGATTATATCTAGCAAATATTAATAAAAATTATTTATTAAACTTTCGTCTATCTATCGGAACGTTTCAAGCCATTTTAGTAGTATAAATGACAATCTGCTTTTAGTATAATACAATGCTATAAGTTTTAATTATTATAAATTTGAAGTCTATATTCCATATTTTATAAATAAATGTATTTGTATGAGTTTATGAGCAAATGCTCGTAAACGAATAGATTTAATTAAAAGTTCATTAAAGTCATAATAGTATCATCGAAAATAGTAATTTAAGTTTCATATTTGTATAGAATGTATGCATAACACAAACATAAAGTCAATTAATTAGTTCGGTCAAAGGATATTTATTTTAATTTTAACCGATGCAATAAAGTGGAGATTTTTAAGATCCTTTAAAGATTTAATTATTTTATAAGTAAATACCAAATGCCAACTTTTTAATATAAGTAAAGTAATATTTACAAATGTTAATAGGATGAAAAATTGTGCCTAAATTCATTAAAAGTCCTTCTTTAAAATCCTTAAATTTATTAAATCCTCGTTGAAATCTATATGCAAATATAAAGTTTTACATTACGAATGATAAATCTTAAAAATCATTTGAAATGTATTAATATCAAAGCGATGATAAAAACTTGCTATTTTAATAGCATTGTTCGTCTAAAATATTTTTTATTGCGACTGTTGCCTATAGTATTTTCGCCACTAAATATTTGCAATCCATTATTAAACATAATAACGATTACTTGTTTTTTTTTTTATTTTTACGAGAAAGTTCGGGAAAAAAGAGATATTCGGCTTTCATCGGTTGGGAAGCATATCAACCTCACAACCGAGGCAATGATAACTCTATGTACTTCATTATGCGAAATATCCTCGTAGCATAATTAGAGCGAGATATTAAATACAGAAGCTATATTATATGTGACATAAAACACGAAGAGTTTACAATATTGGGATATAATAATGTAGGACGCGTTAATTAAATATTTGCGCAAATCAATATTTATTTCATAAGTATAAATTTAGTCAAATTACTTTTATAGTAAGAAATGAGACTCTCGACATTTCGAAGACTCGCATACTGAGCGCAGATTGTACAATTAATTATTGCATGATAAAGAGATATTCAATATTTGTAACATTTAGGTTATGACTATTTCGTGGCTAATAATCGGCATTATGTGGTATACGACACTGTCAGAACATAAGGTCTCGCAATTTCTGCTTGGCGATCTTCAAAAAACGATAATTCGAAAATTGCATACAATTATGGTATTGTGTACTGTTCGGGATTGATGCAGTCCCATGAATTTCAAACAAAAGAAAGGTCATACGCGCTGCCCAGTGTACAGCATGTGCGCCTAGACTGACCCGCACGTGCGGACCGGGACGCGCACTCGAGCGAATCTTTACAAACAAAACTCGGCAAGTCCGAGCAAGTTTACGACCCGAAATATAATATACTATAAGATCACCCAAGGGTGATTACTCTAGGTTCTAGATTTTTCCTTCGACGCCTCGTGTAAGAATTAGTGCAACAACGACGATGCCTTGTTGCCAACTAAGTGAGCCGCCACGTGGAGATATAAGACAAGCACGCGGCGTGCCTCGCTCTCTTGCTAAACATCTCTTGCCGAACCACCCTTGCTGAACTGCGCTTGCGGCTTGCCGTGACCCGACCGCAGTGACCGACCATAGTGAACCGATTTAATCATCTATCAGTAGAAGCCATATCACACGGGTCTCGATCTGCCCTCAGCAGGACCGCCATGGAACGGTCGGTATTTTCAGCAAAGCCGTCACGGAACGATCAAGCCTTCGGTTTTCGTGCGCGTATTCAAAAGGCTCATACGCTCATTGTAATCTCACTTCACGCTCACTAAAGTGTCATTGCCGCTCAGTGTTTTAGTATACTGTGAAGACGACGCGTGGCCATATAATCGGCATCATAGTTAAAAGTACTCGCGTGCATACGAAAAGGAAATCGGCAGAGTAGATAGTGATTACAGTGACGCCAATGGAATAGTAATCAAAGGGGACATTAATTACGCAGCAATCAACACACCTTGTCAGCAGTTTACAAGGTACCTCTTTTATATTAATAAATAAACAAGTCACATCTCGCACTAAAGTCGATCGGGCACCCTTACGCTCTCTCGAACTAACCACTCGACATCGTACAGGCCCTCAACAGCTGATGCAAGAGTCACTGTGGTTCACACACATTACCAAAGAAGGACAACAACAGATCGACTAATAGACTATAAATACAGATTATTGAATCCTTCAAGAGTTAGAAATCTTACCATTAATCACTCTCACCTGTGACTAGATTCTTCTACTGTCCCCTTACATAATTAAAGACACAATTGATTACTTAATAAATTCCATTAAACATCTTACACCATATCAAGTATAGTTATTCATACATCAAGCATACTTGATTCAAACACCATTTTCTCATGCTATGATCTCCTCATCTCCTCATGAGCATGATTGACGGACTACACCAGCTGATATTTATAACATCAGCATTACCTTAACTTCAAGATACTTAGTCATATCCATAGCATCTACAATAATTCAAGAATACAAGAATGCACCCTCACTACTTCAATAGAATTATTTCTCTCTACATCAAAGTGCAATATTGTTATAATTATTTACATTAATAAACATTGTTTTTACTAAATACACGATATTTTTCAGCCTTGTCTGTTATTGTTTCCTTTGAAGTTATCCTGCCGAGACACTAATCCACTGAACTATTGAATTGGTAGTTCGAGCCATAAACTAAACCTTTAAAATCGAGCATGTATTATTATAATAGTCGATATAGCTGTATTATAAGGCATACAAGCCCATACGCGCACACGCGCGCGCATATATATATATATATATATATATATTCGTAAGAGTAGTGAATTTTCTGTTCCTTAATAGAATGTAATAATGTCAGTTACAATATGTTTAGAAACGTAGATTAGAGAAACATTTCGAATGAAACGTAATGCTAAATAATGTGCATATAGTAATGTAATACATACTTTAGAAGGGAAGATATTATTCACTTTCTTCGAGTGATCTTTATGATTAATTGTAAAAGAAAAACATGTATTAGTATAAAAAACAGATATTCCTTATAAAATTATGGTATGTAATTTTGCATCTTAAATATATATATATATATATATATATATCATTTATGAAGAATGTTCGTCTAAAATACATTACGAATGTTCCGAATTACAAAGGGAAAAAATTAAAGAAAGAAACTTCCAGGACTTACCAGGCGATTAGTACAAAGTAATATCTTCCGATAGTCATAGACTTAGTCACGTAATGTCTTATCTTGAACAATTTTCCTAAATAATATTCGAGAGAGATGACTTGTAAAATCGATATTTACCTCCATTGAAATACACTATCTTCCAAAATATAGCCGTAAGCCTGGGCTTATTTATTTCTCCTAGGAATATCGAGTAAAGAGTAATGGCTGCTCTTGTAGATGACTCGGGCTATCTCTAAAAAATGCATGTAGTGAAATGGAGGAAAGCATTTGCTCATAAACTCGCACAAATAGTAATAATAATATTATTGAAAATATGCCAAAATATATAGACAATGGACGGACCGATAGCGGCTTTTCATAAATTTTCTTACGATTTTAGTGAAATTTTTATATGTTACAGATAACGAAGTTCCCCTTTTATATGTGCTTGTGCTCGATGTAAGATTAAAAACAATCGGTTGCGTGCCTGTGCTTGTGTGTGCGTGTGAGTCATTACGGGATACCGATATTTTACCATCTCCTGAAATGTTTTATAACATCGAAACGGTTCGAATAACATACGTCAAAAGATTTCCCTATCAGACCGAATGCGATAAGTTAATCTCCGTTTATCAAAACTGGCAAAAGCATTGCGGAACGATGCGCGAGGGACGGGAATAATGCTGTATCGCCAATTGTTCGCAATGCACTTGCTCGGCATAAGGGGCCAGTAAGGCCTCGCACGCACATATAACCGAGGAACTCTGCTCGTTAACATAATGCTTGAAGCACGAGGAGTGGATTGTACGAGGCTCCGTTTTATGTGTCGCGCAGTTCTTCGCAAACTCCTTAAACTCCTCTCGCTTAATGGCAGGGAGATGGTAAGGATAGCATTTGCGACTGCATTTGGATTTTCCAGGAACGTTAAACCATATCTCGACACTCTCGGCAATATATTCTTTAGCGACCGAGTGCCTTTAAAAACGTCGTTATAAATAATGCCTTTTGCATTAAGTGATTTTTCTCGGGCATGGACGCAGCTACGCTCATGATGACACCCGTTAACTGGTTGACGAGAGAGTACGTGGATAAAAGGGGATTGGGGAGCTCGTCGAAGCTCTCACCATTACTACATATTAACGGCACTTTATAAATATTGAAATGGCCTACGTGGAACAATACCTATCCTGCGTTTTATTTTAACAAATTTCTTTCAATTTTTATTTAAAAACAACGACGATTACCATATTACTGCTGCTTGATGTGATTCATTCGTCGGGATATTGAATTTATGAGTTGACAATATTCACTTTGCGTCGAATGATAATAAATTAATTTACACGTTTCGTCATAGCTCATGACGAAATTATTATATTAAGATTAATTTACTCGATAATCCGTTGCTTGTGATATTACGAAAACTCGAGTTTCGGAGATTTTTTTCAAGGTGTAATTTATTTGTCTTTATTGTCTTTATTGTCTTTATTGTCTTTATATACGCCGAAAATTAAATACTCGTGAGTTCATTATCTCTCGAGTGCTTAATTACTGCCAATTTTCATTGATCTAATGGTACTTGAGGCCGGATGCATCAGTCCTAAGATCTAATAATAAAACATTCTTGCTGGTTTTCATTATTCTTTGCTCGGCAAATATCACCATCTCCGTAGATTTTGTCTTTGTCCACGTGCTCAACATGTTTTTCGAAAATCATTCCTTATTTTAACGAGAATGACCAATTGAAAATTTATCGCTTATAATTTAACAATAAGAAATAACTTACCATATATTCGATTGTGATGTCATGTAGCGTTTCATTAATTTATATTTCATCGATTCATAATATCTATAAGATATAAGCATATATATATATATATATATTTGAGAAATATAATTTCTGAGAAATACCGTATACAGGTTCAACGAACTTATTTTTTCGATTTATTAACTAAGAAAATTTACATACTTTTACTTCAAAAATATATGGTAAGATTTTGACGTGTCGCTTAAGTATTTATAAATAGTTCAACTTGGTATTCGTTTCACATAAAGCAAACGATTGTGTGCGTTAAAACATTATTGAATATTGAAATGTTATCGCAACTGAAAATTCATGCTGACGGTAATTGTAAGCATTATTTACGTCATAAGCACAAATGTTAACATTCGTTGGCAAAAGCATTAATATTAAGCCGATCCTGAGATTAAGAGAGAACGATCACGAGTATTATTGATATGGCAGAGGAATAACCGTAGGATCCATTATACACTTGTTGACACAAGCAAACCCTGTCTACTCTCATCGATGTACTCGATACCTCGAAAACTCGAACGCGAAATTAAGTGAGATAACATCAGGATGCAGGGCTCACGTGCATAATCAAATAACCATTTTTCATCAACAATCAACAAGAATATACCGTTTTTCATTGGATAGTTATTGATTTAATTACAAAAAACTTTACTATAAAACTTTGTTGTGCTTTTAATAGAAAGACAATGGCTATGATTGCTATAAAGGTATATACTTTTAACGTATAAAAAATGTGAATTTGCAATAATTGTCATTGATTTATTATTCCTAGAACAAATTTGTTATATGAGAGTAATTTTAATTCGTATTCATTGTACATTCGTATCGATTGCAGGAAAATATATTCATCACAATGCCAGGTGAGTTTTAATGAATTTTTTAAATTAAAATATAAGAGATGAACTATAAATTTCATCTCGTTATCATTGCATATGCATCCTACATATATAATTATATGTTTATTATTTATAAATGATAAAATTTCACCAAGAATAAGAGCGATGTAAAAAAATTATCCCATCAATACGTAAATATTGAAGTATTATAGCCGAATTTAGTACATTGATTAGTGAAGAAATATTATATCTAATTAATTTAAATTATTAGAACGTGTCTATTCTGAATTATGAAAATCTAAAGCATCGTTCATTCACACATCCATCCAAACAGCAAATATTATTTTTTCTAATAGTCTTATATCATTTAATCTATATCAGCCGGCATCGGCAGTTATATTTGACTCATTAAAATGAAATGTTTAATACGATGAAATTGGCTTCTGTTTAAAAAATTAATTTGGTCAAATATTCTCGTGTGGATAAATTTTTATGACTTGGGTATAGAGTAGATTATTACAAATAGAGTGCCTAGAACATTATTATAGACTTTATATTACGAAGTTACAAGCTCAGTTTTTGCCTTTGATTATTCCTTATTTAGCTTCAACACGGATGTCATGTAACATTGCCAACGGGATTTTAGTTAACAAAAAAGAAATAAGTTTGCACGTATAGGCATCTTATGACATGATAAAATTAGTAGAGCAGATCCCCTTTAGGCTTAATATCTGTAAGAAATTAAAATTAAATATCCCTTTGATTTGCCTTGACAAATTAATTTCCACCCTTTGCTTAATCCCCTCGCTATTAATATATAAAGAGACACGTTATGACATATTAATGATCCATCGCTATTTTACTAGTATTAATTGCAATGATATATTCATTTCCCAAAATGCATTAACAAAAAAAAAATCATTTCGATCCTTTTATCGCCATTCGGTGCAATATTATGTAAACCTTCGGCCGTTTCCTCAAAAAAAAAAAAAAAAAATAAATAAAAAAAAATAAAAAAATTTTAATAACTCATATTTAAGATGTTTTTTAAATACTTGCGAGAAACATGTATTTATAAAATCAAAAATTTTCATCGCCTTTACAAATCCCTTTATAAATAGCCGCGTATGGGAGACTAATTATTGCAAATATACATACTATACATAGATAAAAAATTATATATACATAATTAATGTTTCTTATTCCCTGCCTTTATTAATCTTCTCAATCTTCTTTATTAATCTTTCTCTCTATATAATATTGTTTAAATTAACATGCATGACATTAATAAACAATGAAAATATTGACATTTAATTTTATTGGGCATATATTATGTCAACTGTTAAATTTGTTTCAACGAGCTACGTATTTATACGTGTATACATAGTTTGTACATACGTAAAGCCATAATCGTTATTAAGTTTGCTAAATTTTCAGTTTTCTCTTGAAATTAATTTATATAATATGATGAAAGAACGGTGTAATTAAAAAGAAATGCATAGGATTCTTAATGCATTTTAAACGTTTGCTCTGGTGAAATTATTTTGTATTTATATGATATAATTTTTGCTGGTAGAATTGTGATTTTTTTATATAATATTCAATATAGGAGATAAATTAATGCGTGAATATGCATTGTTTGCTCATCCATTTTAAACAATTATCGAATGTTTTCAAGTCTCATAAATATAAAATAAATATTAAATCAATCTATTTTTATAATCATATATAATCATATTTAATTCAAATGTTCAGTTTGCTTAATCAAAGTCTTAATATTAATCAGTTAATCTAAAATACTATTTAATTGAAAAATATTATTTTTTTATACTTACGTATTGTTGGAGTTCATCTCTCGTTTCAGTAAAAACTCAATGCTCTAGAGTCATTGTCTGTATAAGTAGATTGCCGTAATTAATAATGCAAATTGTTAAGTGCACGCTTCTCTTTATTATAATATTGTAAGGAAATTAATTGTATATACTATTCTATGCGACTGATATGAAATGAAGGCAAATGGCGCAAGCAAGAAAGCAAAAAGATTCTCATCTATTCTCTACTAGCCGTTGTATAGTCGATCTCACCGACTTCCTTCATGTCATCGTTAAGATGTATATGTGATCGTGACATGACAATTTTATACAAATTATAACAAATGATAAGTGCAATACTGAAATACGTGCCGACATAGTATACAATAGACACTATAAATTTTTATAAATCAGTAAATCGTTCTATTTGTTCAACTTATTACTTAATGCGGTGTTAACAATCTGCAATATGATATAATTAAAGAATTAAAGATTTTATGAATTGAGAAAATTAACTTTAATAGAAAATACAATTAATGAATAATAAGGGATAGTTTATTTAACAGCATTTAAATTAATGTTGACCTCTCTATATTGCGACTCTAGATTTTATCATATTTCTACTTGCTATCTCACTCTCTTATCGTAAATTTATACATTTGTATGAAATTAAGAAGTATGTGTATGAAATTATGAAAAGTAAGCCCGAAATTTTGAAAAGTATGAAAAAGCACAGCACCAGATATTTATGTCGTGCATACTTTATATGAAATTTTTATTTTAGGTTAATAGAAGCTTTTGGTTATATTATTTCGTCATTTTGTTAAACAATAGACTGTTTTACATCCTTGTAACGTATGACTTCTTTTATTAAATGTATGATAAATAATAAAATGTATGACTTATTTTATTACGTAAGAGAAAAAAAATATATGCCCTGCATTTATGGTCGATTAAATAAGATAAGAATATACGGACATTTATTACATTATATATTAATGAAATATGTTTATAAAAAGTATCCTTATATTATATGAAAATAATAATAAATCATAAATATATTTCATAATTTTTAATAATTTATTTTTTATATTAAAAAGACGTTTATGTATATAGTGCAAAAGAAATTATGAGTCATTTATGTAGAAAAATATAAGTAAACGTAAAACTGCATTATATTCATTATTTTGACAATTAAAAAAGCTTATTTAAAATAAAAGTCCTTTCTTTATTTATGATTTTCATAAACATTTGAGAGCGAATTTAATTATATTCCATTTCTATAAACTGTCACAATATCTTCAATTATATATACATTTTTAGTTTTGCACATGTAATATTAAATGCCGTGTATAGTCATATGTTAATATTAGTATATTATTAGTAAAGCAGTATTAATAGAAAAGAAATAATAAATCTATATTAATATCAACAAATATACATTCGGAAAATGTGATACGAGGCTAATACGACAAAGCCAGATTATCTTCGCAAATGAGCATAATTCGTTGCCAATTCATGCCATCCTTTCATTTAGCTTTGACACTACAGCAAATGCAGCGAATGAATTATGAATATTTCTTTACTGAATATAAAGTAAGTACTTGTGTATAGGCACTTTATTATTGATAATTGTGACCATTATTACTGAAAAATGTTACAATTGCCGCCCCATTTAAAAGAAAAAAAGAGTTGATAGTGAGTCTTGCTTTTACGACTACTTAAAATTTTGTTTCAGTCTTGAATTTTTCCTAATATTCAAATATTTAAACAATTTGAATTTATTACTGTAATATTTTACCCAAAATATTATTACGTACGATATGAGGATTTTTATTTTATATTATATTTTATTACGTATCAATTATAATATATACGATAAGCAGGTACATGAAGCAACCTTTGTGTTGCTTGAAGATTTTACTATTAAAAGTTGGTAATAATTAAAATAATTACGTCGTCAGTTTTGTTTTTTATTTTTGTTTTAAATTTCTTTAGAATATTTCTCGAAGGCATTTATATATATATATGTAAAATATATTGTGTACAGTCGAAGCTTTATTTTATTTTACCCTATATTATTATTCAAATAAAGATTAAAGCATTTCATGGATTTAAAATTTTCTTATACTTTAATATTAAGCGATGACGCATACCTAAAGATTAAAAAATATAAATGATTCAATATAAAAATTAACTTAAAATTTACGTACACAGTTAACATTAACCTTAATTAAAGTCAAATATAAATAATTTCTTTCTTCAATCAACATTTCAGTCTACAAATATACACACGTAATAGCTTGCACACACATGCGCACGAATTTTTATATATTAATAATATAAAATTATTATAATTTATTATCATATAAATTAATTATTATAAAAGTATTAAAATAATTAAACGAACAACCTAAATTTATGCATTTTAATTAACTACAACTTAAATAAAATATATTTTCTTCCATTACTTTGTATATATTATATATGGTTTTTGAAAATATTTTTTCAAAATTTCAGTTAAATAGTAATTTACTAAATGTATATAAAACATTTAGAAAGAAAATACTACGTACAAATACGGTTTTTAATCTTAATTAAAAACAGGGTATTTTTGTAGATGTAACGAAAAAAATATCGTATTGTAAAAATTAATAAACGAATCCTTTGGGAATTTGGCATATTGTTTGGCATAGTTCTTAAACTTTGATTAAATGGGACTTTCTTATTTCGTTTTACCTTCTTGTGCAAGGATGTTGCAATTATAACTGTTACTTTGCTATTTTAACAGAAAGACTTGCGAATCCAATAAACATTGCTAATAATTTTGACCATTGTTAGAATTTAAACAAAAGGTAAGCATAAGATATTTAATTATCTCCTACAGTACTTACATTATTAAGCAATAACTTAAGGTGCTACACGCAATCGAGCAAAGTCAATCACAAAAATATAAGATCATAAAAAATTGATCATTATCATGAATACGTAAAATGCATTTTTCAAAATTTCATCTTGCGCCCAAGATATTCCCACTGTCAGTGATTACATAATTTTCCTTCGTAACAGCATCTGCATAATCCTTAAGAATGTCATGTTCTTTGATATTAAAAAGACCGTAGACTTTTACTGCCTTCGGTATATAATATTATTCTATTTCACCTAATCTATCGAAGAAATGCAGAACTAGGAGGAGGCATAGAAAGAGCTGAGAAAAACCAAAATCTTTACAGACTCGTCGGATCGAGGCACAAAGAAGTTCAGCGACGATTGTAAGGATGATCGTGAATGTGGTTTCGACGGCTCTTACTGTGACCCCAAGGTAAAGAAGTGCCTCTGCAGAGATGAATTTCGCGCGACCAATCACATTGATAAATGTGGACATGGTGAGTTTTTTTTGCAATACTATTCTCTTCACTTTTCTTAGTTTATAATCTTAGTATCACTTATAAAAATTATGTCTGTCTTCGTATGAAAGAGAGGTAGTTCAAACGATTGATGTAGTGGTGAATGGCTGATAATTTGTCGTAAACATCTTTATTATAATATTAAAATCTAATTGACGTTCCCTTTATTTCAAATTTTTTCAACGAGCTTACTTGTCTAGAGGGAAAGCTATCTGCATTTTTCAAATATCCAGATTAATAATTCCACACAGAAATATTTCATCGTATCTTATAATATATAAATATAAGATAAAATATTTTAACGGCAACATAACGAAAATAATAAATATCTGTAATATTATCCATATTATCCTTGCTAATATTATCGAATTAATCAATAGAATTCTTTGAAAGTTATCTCTTTTACACAAAAATGCAAAATAAATGCGCAAAATGTTTATTTCATCGATTTTTTTTTCTTTTTTGGTTATTTAGGGACTAAAACTCTAAATCAATAAGATTATGTGCTCTCTTCGTAAATAAGATTCATGAGCACAAGATTTGCATCAATTCAAAAAGAACATTTTTTTTTTTAATCTTATCTTACCGTCGCGCTTATTTTATTCCTTCACTAAAAGTGAATAGTAAAAACAATAGTAATAGCTCTATAACAAAGAAATACGCTACACTTTACATATCATATGCGACAACTACCTAGACGAAAATAATATACTTTTCGATTGCGTGACTCAAACTCTACATTTTTACTCGATGCTCAATTGCAGGACTTTCTTTTGTGTGTATTGTTTCATCTAGTAAAATATGAAATGAACGTGCGAGGTAGTTCGCAAGGATTTCCAACATAATAATTAAGATTTTGCAGGTCAATCGATTGTAATTAAAGTCTCTCACGCACCGACGAAGAATGTACCGAACATCAATTCCATGCTACATTTCCTTGTCATCTTATCCATCAATTCATTATTATTTGTCTCACATAGCTTATGTTTTACGTGATAGGACGATGATGATGATAGAAAGATGTATTGAAGTTTGTCTCTGTTACTTGGATTAATGTTGTATTTGTATTCATTCCGATATATACGTGACAAAATGAAAATTATCTATATTATTATTAAACTAATTACTTGATTGAATTGAAGTGACTATACTGTAATAATAGTAAAAAAAACAGGACAATATATATATATATATATATATATATATATATTATTATTATTATATTATATATATTATTTTTTATTTTATTACACAAGGACGGTAAAAGCTTTTAAGTTAAGCAATCAAGTGTAAGATTTAAATACCTAAGGCTATAATTTTATGTTTAATAATTTTTACAATTGAACAATTTTTATTTTTAATTTCAATTCAATTTACACCTTTTATAAAATCACAAAACACATTTTCCAAGCAATTTTTTTGTTCGCTGAATTCGTCATCTATTCACTTTACAATTTCATTTGTTCGTCATTATCATTGTCTCATACACAAAAGCATTTAATGAATAAGTTTATATAATTTACGGTCATAATACAAAAACGATACATTTTCTGCTGGCATTGATTAATCTTAATATCCTATTCATCGTTCGCTCTTTCTATTTTCCCTGACTTTGTGTAATTTTAGTGGCAATTTCCATACTTTCTTAATTATTTTCCTCCCATATTTATAGCTACTAATTAGATCATTTTATTTTACGATTACTAATGATAATCTGTTGTATTTTTCTATGCCTATTATTTTTCATGATTTTTCTCTGTCATTTCTCTCGCACTTTGTTTCTATTTATTTTTTATTTTTTTATTTTTCTTTCATGGTTTATTACTTCTCGCTTTATTTTTCGTCAGTTTCTTTGACCTCTTGATAGTCTAATTTTTCGAGCTTTTCCCATAACTGTTAAGAGATAATAAATGCCTAGGTTTCTTGAAAAGCTAAGGTGTCCGCATTACTATTATATAAAGAATGGTCGATGTAGCACAGCAGCTATGCCAAGAATTCTGATAAAGGCGACAAGAGAACTCCATTTGCGACTCCACCTTGACGGGTCTTGACATCCCTTATCTCTGCTTCAATTTTCAATTTCAGTAAGAACGTGTAGGCATTCGAGAGTATTAAATGTGTAAAAATTTATATCGATATTCAAATGTATGTCATTTACCTTCATTGATCTCGTGAATTTTAATGTGATTGTATAATATTATGGAACAATTAATTAATAAATAATCCCATCTTCGCTATTAATTTATCATGTGTTTAATTATAATGATTTAATTATGTTTTAATAACTTTTAAATTATAATTATATAGCAAAAAGATATTTTCAGTTACAAATTCATCATTTTAATGGTGATATTAAATATTGTAAAATTATATAGTGCATTCTATATTTCATAAAATATATATTTATAAAATCAATTTATAAATATATATAATAAGCTATTTTTCACTTAAATGAATATGGTTAATACATATTTATTTTTTTGACGAAATAAAAAATTCTATTTATGACTTAACTCGAGTTTAAATTTAAAGTTAATAACCAGCAATAAAGATATTGTGATTATTTACTTCATAGTATTTCTACTTGTATGACATACACAATATTTTGAGCAAGCGTGTACGTAAGTAATTAGCGGCTTCGAGATTAGCTTTTATTAAAGTGATATATAGTTTTAACATTTTCACTACTGAATTGCCGTAGTTAACTGAACAAACAAATATGAATCGCTTAAAACATTTAATTATTTTAGTCCAAATAGGAAAATCTTGATAAAATATTAACCGCAGTTTATGTTTATACGTGGAAAGTGATAGTAGTGTATCGTAATCGTATTTATTAAAAGGGAAATAAGAATAACTATCACTATTTTATTATACAGTGCAAAATAAATTCCAACTAACTAATATTTAATGTGAATTATAATTTATTTTATAGTAAATGAAACGTCGTGTTAAACAAAATGCTACAGCAAATTTAAATGGCAATATAAAGGGATTTGTATGATAATTTTATTACTTCAAATAAACTAGATTACTAATCTTCCAACATAAAATTTTACACATTTATTACAATTTACAATTTATACGCTTAATTTACATTCTTAGATTTAGTCATGTATTTGACCAGTGAAAGGTGTTATAAATATAAATTAATTTTCAATAATGTCTAGGTCTTCTAATACTAATAAAAATTATAGTATCTGAATACTGACAATTTTTTTATACCATTCAGCATACAAAATTATAAATAATTATATTTTATTCGAATTAATTAATTTTGAATTCATTTTGAAATCAAATTGTCATTTGATCATAATCAAATTGTATTATCATCAATATTTTTGTGTCAATAACAGTCCTAAAAAGTAGTATTCTTAATATCTATGTTAAGATTCTTTAAACGTTCGAGTAAAAAAATTACTTGAAGTAAACTTTAAAATTATATAATTGAAATATTTAAAAAACTAAATGACAAAACACTTTATAATCAGTTTAGAAATAAATATCGCTAATCTCATGAAGGCAGTTACTTTTATCGAAAAGAGACTCTAATATAAATATTATATTATTTATTTTAAGTAACTTATTTAAATAAACCAATATTACAATTGATATAAGTAAGAATTATGTTATATCCTGTGGAGAACTGGTTCTTAGTATCATATAATTTAGTATATATGTGTGTTTGATCATGCACCAGTTAACTTGTTACCTGAATTAATTAGATCAGAAAATGTAATTATCATATTGATTACAGAATCAAATTATTGTTTGATGAATTATGATGCAAAATACCAATAATAATCGCTTAGTAAATTGATAATATCATTGTTAGTAATATATTTATATTAATTTTTAATAAGTCTTGAAACGACATATATAATTGTTAACGTTGAATAATTTAATTATATATACATATTGAATAGAAATATAATTAATTATTTCCATATATATATATATGTACACTAACTTCTTATTATTCACAAGTTAATGCGTTATTTCATACTATTTTACAGTCTTTCTATAAAATGTTTAACATTGTGATATTCTGAAAATATTTTCATCCAAAGATCATATAAAATTTAGATATTTTTTATCATAAATGTAAAATAAAATTGAAATATATGCATTAGAAATATAAGATCATTTTTAACTTTAAAACTACGCTAAAGTGTTTTTGAATTGAGAATAAGTAAAAGTATTTTACATGATTAATTACCAATTATAACTCGAAAAGAATACGATATATTATATCGTAATTTAAATTTTATGAGGCATATACTTTGCAATTTTTTTCATCTCCTCTATATTTATATATATATAGTTTTTTATATAGTATTTGTTTAGTATTTCGTACAATTTTCGAAGAATGAATGACTAAATAAAAAAAAAGAATAATAAAATATGTGAATAAATAGAATTATGCAATATCAACATAAAAATGAAAAAAAATGAATTCTGTCTCCCTCGATTACGTAGAATTTGTGTTTATTACAGGCATAAGTCGTTGCAATACTCATATTTTATGAACTAAACAATATGTATATATACAAACGTGAATTTTCAATAAATAATATATTTTAAAAAATTCCATTATTTCTTACATTTTATTTCTTATTAATGAACGTAATTATATATTTATATTTTATAAAATCTGCATTAATTTCGTGTTTTGAAAATATTTTTAGCAACAGTCTTACAATGTCTAATGTGAACTGTATTAATATATTTTTACTTTTATCGATATTATTAATTTTTACGTTGAGTTAAAATATTTAATAAATGCTTAGTTAAACAAATATTAGATGTTCATATTTATTTCATTATTAGTTTCTAGTTTTATTAAATAAAAGGACGATTTTAAAAATTAGCTTTAAATTTAAATATATTTTAAAGAAGATTGTATTTAATGGTTACATTTGTCGGGCTGTTAGGAATTTTTTTTTTATCACTTTGATAATACAATATCAATAGTTGATTATGTTTTTTTTTCTCTGCCGTTGTTTTATGTATATAATATGCCGTTTTAATGATCTTCCGATTGTATTTCGTTTTGAACTTATTCAACATTTCTACAATATCTCTTATTTATTAACAATAATGCCATCGAATATAACTGTGAATGCATTGATTTACAGTACTATAAACTTTTGTAAACTGCATTTGAAAATTAAATTATTAGATTTAGAAAAGCTTATGATTGTGCTGCCATTTTTACTATTAGTATTTATGAAAACTGTCTTGTTCTTCTGCATCTTCTTCTACTTGCTTAACTTACTTTCTCTTTAATATTCTCCATTGAAGTTGTCGAATAAAATATCTTTTAATTGTATAAACGCGTATTACTTACTTCTTAATCTTATTTTCTCCTCGCATTCTTTTAATAAGTTATTAAAATAATAACTATTTACATCTAAATTTCGATACTATTGATTTTTTACATAAAAATAAATGCTTTATTACTGAGTAATTAATCCTCGCGTTCTTTTATAAGTGGTATAATTTTATGAATAAAAAAAATTTATAGAAAATTGAATTTACTGAACTTTTAGAATGCCTAATTTCAATATTATGACTCTTCGTCTCGTTTACGCAGATCTAATTAGCACCATTAAATAGCTAACTATTGTTATCCAAATTAATAATTATTCAATGTATCGCTTCATCTATTATATCCAAAAAAAAAGAAAAAATTGTAGCAGTTATTTTTTTTTACTATTACGGCAATCACATAAATATGGCAGTATGTATTTTTTCAATAATTTAATAAATTAGTAATGAAATTTACGAAATCAGGTGACATATGTGTAAAAGCAGTTTAATGAAGGATCACTTAGAAAACACAACGCCACCAATACTTAATTACAATTGAATTAAACATACGTGAAAAATTTTGCCAATAAAGCACCCTATTAATCACGAGAGTCATGTTCCTTGTCTATCCGTATAATTCCTTGTACGCGTAATCGCCCAACGACGAAGATTTAATACAGCGAGGAAGCGAATGAGACTGTAAAAATACGCTGGTGATACTTAGCTACTTTCTTTAAATCGATAAAGCCGACGTCACGTAGTAAATATTTTATCAACCAACAAACAAGCAGTGGTCCCGTAAGCTCTATTATCCCATATTCGCTTATGTTATCTCTCTTGCAGCGGCGAATATAAACGAGTCGTGCTTCTTCACGGAGCAGTGTGAAGTGCAAACGGCCCAAACCGAATGCCGGGACGGACGTTGCATTTGCATTTTCGAGAAGGTGCCCGTGCACAACAAGGACGGCTCCATCCAATGCATTGGTAAGCTAAAACTCGATCGAATTCATATTACTAAAGCCGTGTTTACTTTATGAGGTCTTCGGGATCTTGGCTTTACGAGAAATCCGAGTATATCTGACTTTCTTCATCTTTATTTTAACCTCTCGTTGTTTTATTTTCTGCTTGTTTTCTTCCACAGCCGAGATAAAGGAGCCACCGGATCTCCGATATGTAGATCCAGCGATGATTGGTATTCTTGCCGGTATGGCCTTGATGTTCGTCATCATCTGCATCGTTCTCAGGCTATTTAGCAAGTACGTTTTGCGAATATTTTTTATCTACTCTATGTTGTTTTCGTCTACTTTTTTTCTTTTTAGATATATATATATATATATATATATATATATATATATATATATATCGTAGACAAACTGATCTATATTCCTTAAAATGATCCCTGATCAAAACAATTAACATGAATCTATAACGAGAGCATGAAATTAATGATAATATTGTTATTTACCTGTTCTAAGCGTATTTTATTGCCTTGGACAATAACGTTTTGAGAACTTTATTATAAAATAGTTTATAAAATCATTCTCCGATAATTATATATTTTTAAATTACAACTTTATCCGTTATTCCACACCCCCTCCCATGTGCCCTAGCATTTTAATAAACGACACTATTAAAAAAATTAGTATTTATTTGATCGATGATTTGCCCTTTTAGAATTGCCCTTAAAGAATAATTGTAAATAGCAATGTTTATAATTTAAAATGGCTGAAAAATGGCGCACTTTTAAAAATAAATAAGTATAATAAAATTCTAGATAGCATGATAATCAAGTTAACGCGTAGCATACACTATACTAATAAATAATTTCTTGTAAATTAAAAAGATACAGAGTGAGTTATTTGTTAATGATCATTATCATTGCTACTTATATCTTTTAATTCGCTCAATTTCACACGAGAGCTTCTTTGCGAAAGCTGATGTGAAAATAGACAATTTACATGCGTAAGTATAGAAGGTGAGACATACGAAGTACTTTAAACGAATTTAATTTTTTTGTTTTTCGTTTTTTGGGTTTTGTTTTGTTTTGTTTTTTGTTTTTTTTTGTTTTGTAATAGTTCAATATATATTTAATACGGTGTTTGTAGACACCATTATTCTTGCTTATACATTATCTCTAAATTTTACAGATGGAAGCGGTATATCGTATCGCATTAAGCATAAATTTCTTATACAATTCACGTCAACCGACTCTTAAGATTTATTTGCAAACTAATCGTGATAGAATATCTATAAATTTTAATAATCGCCCCGAGACTGCACTGCTCGCTCTCGATAATAATAATAATGTTCTGATGTAATAAGGATTGATGACGACGGCGACGCCGATGATATTGTAATTCGAATACGAAACTTAAAAAGAAAAAAATGGCGAAGAGCCGTGCGCGAATAAACTTCAGCATGATCTCGGGTAGAGAGCGTTAGAGTCTGGTCTCGGGGCGAGAGGGGAAGGTATGAGGGAGACGGTGAGGCTGAGCAGCGACAAAGCAAATCGGCCAGGTGGTACATGGACTGGCGGTCAGATTAATGACGGTGGGGGTGGTGACGGGTCGGGGACGACACGACGACAGATGCGCAGATTTTGAAATGGTCGGGCGAGTGTTGCAGGGCTCGCTGGAGGGAGAACCGGACGATCTTCAACACGCCGAATGCCCGGTTGATGAACGTCTCGCTGCTGCGGGACAACAAGCTGCTCCATGGCCAGGAACGTCGGGGCTCGCGGGCAAGCGTCAGGGGCCCCTCGAGGCAGCCCTCTATGGCATCTTTGAGGGCCCACTCGCCGAACGCCTCGCAAGGTGCGAAACACTCTCAGCGAGTGAACCGTACGGGTTTTTATTCATTCACTTACTAAGCAAGCGAAGTTTTTCGACGATACTGAATAACGCTACACACCTTACGTGTAAACTTTATGCGTATATATACATGTTTATACTATGCATATGTATATACATAGTCTTGTAATCTCTATGACAGTTACTTTGCATAGAACGGGAGCGCAGATTTCCTTTATCTCGATTATCTATAAAGGCTCTCTGTCACTGTGAGCCATAGTCTCGGTCTTGTTTATTACGAAAGTGTTACGAGAATGTACGTAGGTACTCTATAAACAGTACTTCTATTCTTATTAGATACTCTCGACTATGACTGTCTCTTAAAACTGACTGCACTTGCTATAGTTAAGTGATCAATTTCATCAGTTCTCATTTGATGTGTGCTTGTCCATTTTCATCGATCACTTTAGCACTTTTTGTCGTCTACTAGACTTTACGTTTCCGCTTGTTCCCCCTCTAATCCCATTGTTGCAATTACACCGCACTGGTATATAAAAGTTATTTTGAAGGATTTCGAAGAAAATCGGGATGACAAACATAAATTGAAAGTTTATCGGGACGAGACGTTATTTGTGCGACGTAGCGATGTTTATCTACGATTCCTGTCGAACGGACAAAGTCCACTAAATTTTGAGTTCGACAGCATGAGATAAATGAAAATAAAAAAAAAACATAAACATACTTGTGACTTTGGATATTGGAAAAAACTGGAAAGGTACTTTAAAATAATCAAAGTAACTTGTCTTGTTTGAATGCACACCATTTACGTGTAAAAGTATATTTATACCAGAGCGAAAACAAAGAGAGGATACTTTCTACGTGCTCGAACCCATAAGTCTATTTTACCATGATTAACCACTGTCCTCTTTCTCCACCTCTCAACCGCTATGTCATTCTGTCGCTGCAGCTTCTTTCTTTCGTCTTGTTTTTCTCTTTCCTAACAATGTTTGGAGTTCCCCATGCGTGCATGCGCACATTTAAACTACCACCGACTTATTCCCATTCTCTCTCTCTCTCTCTCTCTCACAGCTATTTCGCATTCTAGCATTATTTGTAATTCTTATTTTACTTTTAACCCGTACTTTGGTATTGCAATCGCACTGTCTAGGACATTCACGACAAGGACGAGGACAACATTCTGCTGTTATGCGCAAAAAAGCGCCGTCGTTGCCAACGTAGACACACGTAATAAGTTGCCCCGTTCTTGTCCTCGTCTGAATATTTGTATTATCCATCATCAATGCACGTGAATTGCATACATGTTGCATACAATGCATATTTGTTGCTTCGTAAAAAAATCTTTAAATTATTATAGAAATATAAAATTGCATTCATTAATATAAGATTTTTGAAGATCTGTTGTCGCTATTTGCATGGCTTGTACGTTCTTACTTTATAAGATTGTCTATATGATAATATGGGAGACTTTTTAAATAAAACGAATTTTATTACTAGACGTAGATTTAAATCTAATCTTTAAACTTAGAATATATATACACTTATAATATCATAGGACTTTCAATTTATGAAAATTAAAAATTAACAAATTACGTAAAATATTAACAATATCATACGATTCATTCAATAATAAATTTATTTATCATTCAACCTTATTAATTAAGAGGCTGAATTTTTTAAAATTAAATTAAATTTTTTCATATATTTTTTCATAAAGAATAAATTTTAATGTGCGCGATATATTTAATGACTTGTAGCCAGAATTTATTAACAAAATATTGAATTTTTCGAGAAATAGCAAATCGAATTTTTAAATTATCATTCACATCAATAGCTTAACATACGAAATTTTCATAACTTATTGATCAATTCCTTATTATAATATAGTAACGCTATATTCCGAAATAGTAATAATTATCGAATAATTTAATAAGTATATGAAATTATTATTATTAGAAAAGTGTTCACATTTATTTGAAATAGTAATTTACTTTTAATTGTATAATAATAATATCTCAACTTCACATAGATGTGCATATCAAAAATAATGCAATACATATCGATTATAAGACACTATATTACTGTTTATAATGCAAATCATACACTAATAAAATTGTTTTTACATACAAACGTCTCATAATGTGTAGAAGTAATTTGTACATATTATTTAAATTATCAGTTGAATGATAATGTTATTCAGCTTTGTCGTAAATGTTCAAATATTTTTATTGAATTTTTTTTAATAATCAATACATGTAATTTCGAATTTCACTATAATATGCACAGCAAATTGCCTTTTTTTAACAGTGTTTGCTTTTGCTTCTTTGTCAAACGAAAAAGGATTTTCAAATTTGAAGAGAAAATATATAAAGAAACTATTATCAACAATTATTGGTACTTCATTGATGTTCTATGCATTAATTGAATATATGAAATTAAATGGTAAAAGAAAACCGATAACTATTTACAACCATTATATACTATAATGGAATAATATACACTATAAATTTTATAATTATAAGCTGGTATGATTTTAAAATGTTTATACATAATATTTGTTTTTTATGATATAATTTTTACTTGATACTAATAATCAATATGTACAAAGCAAAACAAACAGTGCATGTGTTCATGTGAATTTTTTTTATCTGATTACAAATACTTTTAAATATCTATACGTCAACAAACCTTTAAGTACTTATGTGCATAAAACGAGCTTAAGAAAATATTTTAATTTCTAACCATTAGAACGTATCGTTGTTCTTAAAGTCTTAAAATTGTAAATTATAGTTTCCAATGTTTTACTTGAGTATTGCATGTTATACCATATATATTTCTTCACAAAATAACATCATTTTAAATAATAAATTTTTTTTTGTTTACTATACATGAATAAAGTATGAAACATTTGTCCGAAGTACTTTCAACGTATCACGATTACGTTTTCATTTTCCTTCGAATTGTCCAACAGGCTTATTAATTTCTCATTATTTAAAAAGTCTATTAATCCAGCTGTATTTGTTATTATAATTTGTTTACAATTATGCTCAAAATTATATTATAAAATTATATATTTTATTACGCATAAAGTAATTTATTTTACTACTGATAATAGAGAGATAAAGTTAACAAATTTTTAAATATTTTAATTACTTATATAACTGATATTTATATCAATTAAATAAAAATATAGCTAAGGAGAATTTAAAAATTTTCTCCAATCGCGTACAATTTTCATTTGTAATTAAATCCTGACATACAATTTTTTTTATTCTATAATGTGATAGCGAGATTGTGAAGAAGTATTATTATACAAACATGTAGTATTACTGTAAATTATCAAATGTACGCTCAATTAGAAATATAATGAAATGTGCATTAATGGGACTTCATTCTCAGTAAATATTCATACTAAATGAACAGTAAAAATAAATAATAACTTTTTACATTATATTACATAATTATATATTTTGTTGTTTAATAAAAATAGTTCTATATATATGTATGAAGTTATAACCTTAGACAACTATTTATATAAAATAACCACGTGATTGATCGTTAGAATAATTAAGCACAGTATTCATTAGTTTTTAAACAATTAATTTCAATACAAATTTTTGTTTATTATCTAACCACTGACATTCTAATTCGAGAGACCAATGCCCTCGCTCTACCTATTTTAATAAATTAATATATTTGCAATTAACTCCATGCATGCCATTGCGTTTGTGCATATAATTGAGGTTGCTGATGCGTCTCTTACATCCAACTATGCGACATGACATTAGATTTTTTCACTTAATAGAATCATATTTCAAAATAACATGCAGCTACATTCCGAAATACTTTTATTTGATATTGAAATTACCCACATTTATGTAGGAATTTATGTTATTATTAGTAGCTTATAAAATAAATCGAGCGTCCGAGAAGGACTGAGATACGAAGAATAACCGCTGACAATTAGAGAAAAGATCATTTATTCGATTAGCCTTGAAAGATGCGTAGTTGAATCGTGTCACGGGCGCATCACTCGTCGCGTATTATACTTTGCGTTGTTGCTTCGTAGGCAATGGATCTCAGTATTGAAACGACGTCCATTCCCGTTCGGTCAGAGTGATTTCCGACAAAATTATTGGCATTACCACACGGCAAAAACTTACTATTAAAAACGTGACGTCGATTCGAGAGTGAAGAGCGCTGAGTACTTTTGTGCCACTTATCTTTTTTCTTTTTTTAGCTTTCTTGTATCGTCGGCTGCTCTCGGTAATACCACTACCATGTATATCCATGTTCTCTCTTATCCGCGTTTCAGCAACCGGTGAGACAGATGTTGGTCTCAGAATTAATCTGTTTCTTATCAACCGACTTTGCATATTCGGCGTCAAGATTGATTTTTCAATAAATCCGATTGTTCAATCTGCGCGTACGACTTGCTGTGCGTTTCTAACTTTCAAACTGTATTGAGGCAAAGTACCATCCGCCGTAACATTAAAAATGCAAAAAAATCCTGTCTTTAGTCGTAGAATAGAATATAGATAGAAAGTAGAAGAAAAAGGTAAAAATAATGAGGTAAAATTGACTAATAAAGAAAATTGAGATATCGGTAATAAATATCACTGGCCAATCGAATAGTATGGAGTAACGATAGTAGTATATTATTGATAAAGAATAATTTATTCCAACAGATATGTCATGAAATCTCAGATTTTATTATGGAAACGCGTCGTTGAAAGCTATAAATCGACGATTAAAGGATTAAAATTACGTAAAATAATATAGGAGTGAATTAAGTGGAAGTATGATGATTCTTAGTTAATGAATTGAAAGGAACTGATAATTAAATTGTAATTTTTATTTCATAATTAGAAATTGATGGGTTATTAAACGTTATGTTTATCAGGAAACTTTACTTAACAATTATTTTTCAAAAACATTCCAATTATAATAAAAACATTTTAATATTTTATATAAGATTATGTTTGGTTGAATATAGGAGACGCTTTTGTTTTATTGTCGCAAATAATAAAATAAAATTTGAAATAGGCAATATATTACCAGCAGAAAATAAATTATGTAACAAATAAAAGTACAATGCTGAAACACTTAATGTGGCTGTAGTAACAATTTGTATTGTTATAACGGCCATTAAAATTTTGATATCCAGCTAAATTTTTACTCATATTATCGACCTTGCACTAGCTATTCTAGCGATCAATCTTTTTTCTTTTCTCTAATAAATAACGAGCGTTTTCGCGACAATTAGCTTTCCTGTAACTATAATAATGAAGTATAAAATGAAGCTCGTGCGCATAAACTCACTGAGTATATTGTACGAGTGCGCCACTTTTTCGACGATAAATCAAAATCGCTTATTCGATTAAAAGACTCTTTAGCTGGCGTAATATTGATTCACTAAACTTCATAACGAAGGATGAAAATCAATTGCTTATTAGTATCAAAAATTTGTCTTGTAGTATCAAAACGGTCATCCAAGCTCATACCGCTAAGCAAACGAAAATACACAGTAAGGCCCCAATATTAGTCCCAATATTAAATGTCTTATGTATTTACATATCAGACGAGAAAATCCTTTTGAATAACGACAAAGGAAAGCGCGGATGCATCGCTTTCGCTCCGGTACAAGATACTCGAATAACGGAGAATTGCACGCCATTGTCGCCAGGGTCGAGGACGGGTTCGCGTCGTGGTAGCCGCGGAAGCAGTGGAAATGCCTCCGCTGTTTCCGGCAAGTCCAATAAGTCGCCCCCGAATCACCAAAACAACATCGGCAGCGATCCAGTACTGGAGAACGTCACCGTGGAGATCCTCCAGGACAAATAAGCTCCAATGCGCTGTTGGATTATAATAATTTGGCGACGCGTCAGGAACGTCTATTGAGTGCGTCAATGGCGACTCGACCTCTTCTCTACGAGCAAAAACAACACAAAAAATAATAATAAAATTAAAAAAAATAAATGATATTATCGCTTTGAAAACTGACGATCAGACCACTAACCTTTTTTTACTCTCTATAGTACAAGTACAATTGATAAACAATTTGGGAGATTTTGTTGTTCTTACGATAGGTTTCCGTTACTTCGATGAGTTCCTGTTCTTTAGTCCTTTCTTTTTTTTTCTTTTTTTTTTTTTTGTCTCGACTTACGGAATTGAATGTCTCATTGAACAGGGAAAAGAGAATAGAACAAGAACGTCAGTGCATGCACTTTTCTCTTTGATGCTGTTCGGTTCCTTTTTTTGTTCTAATTTCACGAAAGTCTCAACTGAATTCAGTACTTGAAGAATTATATAAAGTAGAGTACTTTTTTCTTTACTCCATTATAAGTAGCTTTTAAGCTCCTAATTGTAAAATTTAGAAAAGTGCTTAATTACATGTGCGATCTCGAGTAAAAGGGATTATACTTATTATAAATAACGTTGTTCGGCAACATCTTTTCCACTTTCTCTCGGACGAATCTACAATGAAAGAAAAATTATCTATATATGTACATATTATATACAATGCGCTTTGTATTACATATTTTCGTGGTAAATGGTCGATTTGAAATCGCTGGCGCTTCATCAATTCACAATTCTCTAATAAATATAAGATAAAAGCTGTAGCTCGTTAGATAAATAAATTTTCACACACTAAAACTCGAGAAAGTCATAAATTCTATTGTATCGTATGACTGTCCCTCTACCTTTTCTCGCGCAGTCGCAAAATATACGATTCTCGTCTTTGTCACGTACACATAAGAATAAAACAAACTATGTCTTTAAATAAGTAAAATTATCGAGAGCTCGTATTGTGAGAAGAGACTAAAATGCGCCATTTATTTGACTTTTGGAAAATGTGATTGAGTTACTTATAATAACCTATGATATTTGACATAATAAGTTCTTAAATAATTTATACTCGATTGCGATACGCGTTAATGAAATTCTATAAAATCAATAATATGATATAACTGTATCTATCTTCGTTATATTAAAAAAAAAAAACAAACAAACAAACAAAAAACAAAAAACCAACAAACAAAAAAAAGATAAAATATCTATGTTGAGAGTCGAATGTTGAAAATCTATGAAGAGAGTAGATGATTTTACAATCATGAAATATATTATATTATATTATATAATGATGAAACGTCTATAATATAATTTATTGGTAAAGAGTAATGATAATTAGTATCGTTGTCAATCGCGTTAAACACGCGCTTCGATCTTTATCAAAACGATGAGAAAACAATGCATAAATTCAAAGTTAAAATTTGTAATATGATCAATTATAACGTTAATATAAAAAAAAAAAAAATGTGTGAACAGAAATTGAGAAAAATTGAGGGACAGATCTGAATGTGAAAGTTAAGTAAATATCGATTATTAATAACAAACAATGTCAAACAAGAAGGGGACCACACGAAAGTGTTTTTTCGAATCGATCATCTCGAAGATATAAACAAGTTTACACATCGAAAAAGGAATGCAAATTGAATTATTGATAAAATTACATTATATATCGTGGTCACTGAGTATGCACAGCATGCAATTAATCCAAATTACTAAACGTTTGTCGTTTTTCTTTTTGTATTGCGACAAGAATAACGTATATAGTTCCACACATATTAATACAGTAAAAGTATATATATATATATATATATATATATATATATTTACGCAAGAGACGGGAAGCAGGAATATAAAAATCACGCTCAAATCAATCAACGGCAGTGTCATATTTAACAATAATCTCGTTAAAAACGATGCTTAACTACATTATAGAAAGCCGATAATCACGTGTTGGAAATATAAATAATCATGTCACTTTATGCGGAATCGATAAACGCAAACCTAATGATAAGTCTTGGGTTAACTTAAATAAAAGATAATGTTTTATTAAATAGATCGGAAGCCATATGGAGAATGAAAGAAAATTTTCGCTAATACGCGCTACTATCTCTCAGACTGTCCAATAATAACCACAGTAATGAAAAATATTAAATAATTTTATCACAATAGTTATTTTACATCTCTATGAAATTCGGTGCCTATGCTATCGTTATAATAATATAGTTAATACAAAAATATTACGCTGCACAAATATTGTATTACATTTAAATACGAGGTAATATATATATTATTCATAAAATAATATGCATAAGAAGTAAATTCATATAGTTATAGGTAAATTAAAAGAAAGATAGAGTCAAAAGTAGATACGGAATTCAAATAAAGAAGAACAGTATCGATATATGTAAACACACCAATGCTCTGCACTATCATTTAAATCATTAATGGTGTTATACCTACTATTATTATTGTTATTATGTTTTTGTTGTTTTCTTTTTTTCTTTAACTATCACTGTGAATTATATACAATATATTTAGCAGCCATAATTTATTCGAGTGGTACTATAGTGATGGATACCTATAGTGATCGTTACGCTATTCTGTGATTACATATGCTACTAAGAGATGGATCGCGTTCGCGCGATTATCCAACTCGCTTAGAATATTATATACAATATCTTACATAAAAAGTAATTAAAAATAGACATTAATAATGCTTGCAAGAGAATGTAAGATAAGAATGGTAGAAAAAAGAAAGCTTACAGATAATGATGCACGAACATTTTTTAAGCGGACATATTTTACAATTGCAACAACAATTTTACTTCTTATATTCTACACATCTATATATATATATATATATATATATATGTATGTTTTTGTAATGCAAATTTAAATCATATATACTTATACACAAGTTATATATAAATAAAAGGAACGGATAGATAGATTTTGATATATTCCGTCGAATAGATGATAAATAATTGTTCAAGCCATAGCAGCGTATATTTAAGCAAAAAAAGCATACGTCAATCAATTACTTGATATATATATATATATATATATATATATATATATATCAAGTAATTGATTGACGTATGCACCATCACTACTAATATCCTTATTATTATATTAATATTTAATATAGTTGTTCGAATCATCAACTTTATTATAAACTACTCAGTCATTTAAAATAAGTATTATAAAAATATATACAAGAAATATAGGTAATTTTTTTGCAAGATATATATATATATATAGATATATGCAATTAATCCAATATCAAAAGGAAATTAGGGGAAGGTTTCCATTTGAAATCGGAAAATTGACTTTCGTATAATTAGCCCCATTGCTAGTTATATTCTTCATGGATAGAACAAAACGAGATGCGTCTTGGGAAGGGACAAATTTCACGAAATATATATAGTCATTATCTTACATTATATAATAATATTAATAATAATAATATTGATAGTAATATTACTAATAACATTAATAGTAGTATTAAAATAATAATAATAATAATAATAATAATAATAATAATAATAATAATAATAAAGACGTTTTTAAATATAATTCGGCGATTAATAGTTTAAACATTTTCCAAATATTTACTGTATCGAATTAACTAAATAAAAGTACTACATATACGTATTATAAGCTTTGACACTTATCGATCTTTTCCTTTGCTTTTGTGCAAAGTGCCTCTAAATATTCTCTTTAAGCCAAATAAAGATCTAATCATGATGAAATAATACAAATATGCGATAATTCGCGTTTAGCTTTCCAATTATCATGTTTCTAATTATAATGTTATCTTCCTGATTGAGGCTTTGTTTATGGGGAAGTTACAAATTTGACGTTTTTGGACACTGACTTTATACTGTACTCGAAGTTTCATAGATTACATATGTAAGACTTCAATATAAATTTGTGAAATTCAAATTCCAATAGCTTCGAGTGCCAAAAATAAAAAAATAATACTAAAAAATTTGTAGATGAAGCTTAAACATAATCGTAGCTTAACATAATGAAATAGCAGCAAGTAAACATAAATAAACATTTTTTGATCTCTTGTAATTTCCAAGTATTGACACTGAATGTTCCAATAACGTAAAATCATTGGGGAAGTATTTGAACAATTAGCGTCAATTACAATGGAAAGACTAATCATAAATAAATTTATTAAATAAATATAATCACATTTGATAGATACTAATCTAATGAATTTTCACTCGCTTACAATAATTAATGAAAAAGCATAACTTGATCGAATTTATTACTCGTTTAGATAAAACTTCATATAATTTACAAATAACCATTTATCGAAACGTTTATATTTCAACTATTAACTAATTAATACGGGAGTTAACCCTAATGATCTAATCATTAAACAACAATGTATTTGTAGTTTAAGCAAAAAAATAGTAGAATAATATTACCTTTTAATACATTTTTTTATTGTAATTATGATCGTGCATTTGACGTAACGCGGGTGTCCGATTTTTCACTACGATTATAATGCGAGGACGACTCGAATAAAAATATAAGATAAAAATATCGATAGATTTAGTTAGAACAAGAAGATCTGTAGCGACAATGGAAGGTTTCAAATTGGTTTTATAGTCGAGCAAATGCATAGGTACTTTTTTCCTCGAGTCTTCCTCATTTTTATGTAACATTATTTTGATCAAATGTTATATCAGCATACATATTTAAAAAACAATACATTCATTTATTTATTTATATTTAACGTTAACAAACATCTAATTAATTATAAATGTATTATCATAAAAACATTCTAGGCTTTTTATTATCCATGTTTTTAATACCAAAAACATTTAAAAAAAAATATTAGTGATTTTATGTCGTTTCTATGTATGAAAAAAAAACATCGTTTTTATGTTAAGTATTGCCCACGTGTGAAAATAAATTAATTTAAAAACTAGAAACTTTTCTATGAAAAAATGTACTCCGAATGGGCCTAATATAATTTCGAGGAAAATAAAAGTGACGTTGCCCATCGACACAATCGAACATTTCTGTGATCTTGAAGCTCTCTCCGCCATAAAATTATAACACACATAAACTTATTAATGAATAAACGTAAAGCGAGATCGAGAAAGGCTTTTATACTTATATAAATATATATTTAAAGTACTCGCGTCTTTAACTTTCTCTCTCGCCATGAGCTAAACCTTCATTCTTCTACATTTTTTTAATTTTTTAAAAAAAATTTATTATATTAGTATATTTTATATTATTATACTAGCTTATACATATGTATGTGTGTATATATATACATCATCATAGCTGCTGCTAGAATAACAGCAATTTTTAGGCTCGTTGTAATCGCGACTCTTGTAATAACAAAAGAAAAACGACGAAAAACGATATTTAAAAAAAATTAAAAAATGGATTAATTACGTATGGATTAATAAACAATCCAAAATGTAAACGAATGATGCATTTCTGATGTATCGGTGCCGAAATTAACATTCATATTGCCGAAATAAATTCAAATTCACTCATTAGACGTTAGTATGATATTACATAATACATAGTCAACGAAAATCAGATTTAGATAATATAGACACCAAAAATCAAAATGTACAAGATAATGTATAAAAATTTGAGTGTAATACTGTAACATTGTAAAAAGATTAATTTCTTTTAGTAATAATAAATATTCTTACTTAATTAATTTTTTTTGGTTTTTTTTTAAAAAAACGTAATGTAAGCATATTGCAATACATTATCATCTAGTAATTTTTTACTTTACAATTTGTACTCCACTTTTTAATAATTCATGGTTTAATTTCTTAGAAATCTATGTCATAAAAATTATCGATTACGAATCGTCTATTATAATTTATAAACAAATAAATACTAGGGATTTAATGATAAAGTAACGATAAAATATATCGGTAGGAAGATGAAATGGGAAGTGAAATTTTATTATAATAAAAATTCAATTGTTTAGAAAAATTTAAGCGAATAATACCAATATCGATTACTCGGAATAAAAGTGTAACAATTATACAATAGTTACGAGAAAAATTACATGTTTATTAAATGAATGAACGCTGATGCCATTGACCCGTAGAAATGCAGCATACACTCAATAATTATGTTTCTTGGTCTAATAAATTCATCGACTTATTTTGACATTCACGAGAAATTTCAGTTCAGAAAATCTGATGCTGTATGAATTCATTTACTTGACTCTCATTTATGTAGCTTAAATGACTCTGAAATTATAAAAATAATTATATGTTCAATTCATATTTAAATAGCTAAAACGTCTTTTTCTTCTTTATGTAGAATGCATTGTATGTGAAAGGATAATAATAAAAAACAAAGTAGTATTATATTATGCGTAGAGAGGACTTCAATTGATAGTCACATGTCAGTTGTAATGATTATAAATCTAAATACAAAACTTTGTAACAACAACAAAGGAGACACTTATTTATTATATTTATTATATTAAATTGTTGTTATATTATACGATTTCATATTTATAGCTTTCACGAAACAACCATGAATTTTATATGATATATACATATATATGTATATATTAAACGTACGTATATATATATATATATATATATATATACATATATATGTACATACGTATACATAATATTATCTTAAACTGTACCTTTGAGCTAATTATCTTATAAACTATGAATTCATTTTAATAAAATCATAATACACTAATATTGCTTTTATTTCTGCCTCATATTATTTGTAAGTTATTTATTTTAAAGCTTACTTGCAATTAACTATTTTATTCGGTAAAATTCTCTAATAGAAGATAAAATTGATTAATATCACTTCTTTTTATATATTTACGTAAAAGCAAAAATTTACTGCAAAAATGCTTATTTAGTTCATAAAAAATTACTTCATTTTTTTATAGAAATTTATTTTATATTTTTCATATGTATAATTATTATTAATTTTCACTTATAGAATTTTAATTACTTTAACAAAACTTACTGTTTTTGCAGGTATTGCGTATGATGGTGACGTAGTCGTTACATTGTGCAAATAAGAGACGAAGCAGTTTTATAGGTCTTTTACTAAAAGGAGATAGATAAGAGAAGTTAGAAATGAGTTAGTAAAATAATAACAAAGTTCTATGCTCTTACTCTTTTCTTAATATTGCTTGCCTTGCTCTTAATATTTACCTAAACAATTGAATTATTATTTTTAAAAACAAGAATGACAAATTGTATTTTTGTCGTCTTGTCTATTGTGTATATTAAAAAATCATGCATTTTTTTCCTGCATATACAAAAATAATTGTTTAAAAAATCTATCATATTTATGTATTCTTCACTTTAAACTGAAATATATACTTATTTATATAAACGAAAATCACAAAAGGATTTCTCCAATTTTATTCAGGACTTATTCAATCAATCTGAAATTTTTAATATTTTTTTAACCATAAATAAACTTCTCTTAAGTCAAATGATTTTCAATATAAAAAAAATACTAAGATTACAACACAGTGTAAAAAACTTATTTAAAAAATTACTTTTTCTTTTGGTATAACTGCTACAATAATCGAATTATAAATGAATATTCATGAACGAATAGAGATCGATGTTTTTATCATATAATTGATTATGACATTAAATAGCTAAAACGTGACATTATTTAATGTTAACTTTTCCTTAATTCACAAATAATGTTCGTATATTATATTATAAAATCTTACTGCACATTATATTGAAATCTAATAGAGGAGAAAAACTATTATGCCGAAAGCATGGACCATTTTACAAGTTCTAAAGATAATTCAAAATTATTACACTGAACTCGTTTACGTACTACGCAATAATAATAAATGATTTACAATATATTGTATAATATAGGAGAGGTAAAAAACGAATGTCTGAAATGTTATGTAGAAAAACAGCTACTAATGCTTTATTATAATTCATATTTAGCAGATAAAATTTGCCATTAAATTGTCATATTCACAAATAATACACCAACGATATAAATGAAGTTATTTTATCAATAATACATTTTTAATGCCGATTTACAGGCAAAAATTATTCGCACAACTATTTAGGAAATTTTCATTTCATTACCAACGCGGTAATCATCGAATAAACAATTATAAATATTAACTTAATTAGATTAATAGAGCTAAGGTATCACAATTTGACTAAAAGCTTATTAATGTTATAAGTTATTATAAATGAGAATAAAATTGTATTTACTAAATCACTTAAGTGCTTGAGTGTATAGGTGCGTGTACGCCTGAATTTTATCGATATGATATGTCGATCAAAAAACTTCAAAGGAAACGATCAAGGAATAAACAAATACACGCCAATGTTCGATTATTGATCGCACAAACTATTATTATATCGGTTGTACATTTAGAATCGTAAATACAAGTATTATGAAAGAAAAATATATACGATGGTTCACAAATTTAAAATAAAAATTCATGAATTTCAATAAAGATGATATATTTACCATAGTAGATGAACTAATTTTGAATCCAGAATAAATCGATCGAATGAGGAAACATGCGCAAGGAAATTCAAGCTGATATTTAATTATAGCAATTTAATTTTTTGCAATTAATTATAATTATTTACTAGTTATTTCTTAATTTATCAATTGCGTTGATTGAAATTTGATTTTTATATTTCTAATAAACGAACATTATATTAGAAGAAATTAATAATATTTTATTGAATAGTAACATTATGGGATTAGGTTTGTGTGTAAACAATAGGAAATTGTATCTACAATACAAGAAGAAAATTATATAACAACTGATCATCTAAATTACAATTTTGACAGTCTAAATTACAAATTGTCAAATGATGGAAAATTATAAAACTTAGTACACGAAGAAATGAATCTTGAACAAAATGTGCTGTAGTTAATAGTCAACAACATATGTGTTAATCAACAATTTAATCATTAAACCAAATATCTTTATTTGATTGTGTTGCCTTATTAGGTGAATTTAACAAAATTGTTGCATAAAACTATTCTTTTATCATTCTATAAAATCAAATCTTATTCCGAAGAGATATTTGATTTTCCGTATTAGATTATTTTTACAGAGTTAAAATAAAATTATATTTGCAATATAAGATAAATGCAAATTACGAATATTGCATATGGAGCACTTGAAAGGGCCGAGACTAGTTAATAGTGACCTTTCAACATTACAAAAATATCTTTATAAACATTTGTTATAAAATTTTATACACCCAAAATTAGAGAGCAATGAGTGCTTTAAAAATTATATACCAATACGCTAATAATTTCGTAAAAATAATACATAATGCATCAGTCGTTGATTTGAACTCATTTTATGAAATAATGTTATTATAAGAATATTAAATTTATAATGTATAAAATTCGTTAATGATAAAAGAATTATAAAAAAATGTTTATTTAATAGTTAGAATTTGAATGATTTAGAAAAATACTTTATTTACATTAAACAAAAATTTTTAGACAGTATTTACAAATAAAAATAATCAATCACGGTACGATTTTTTCGCTCGCCAATCGAGAAATTCATCGAAATCCTCTTCGTCGCTAGACGACTCATTGTTATCTTGTTTTCGTTCAGCTATTTGAACTAGTTCTTTCTGTTTAACTAAATCCATGACCCTAGACCAGTTTCTTAATTGTTCTTCAATTACATCGAGTTGCCTTTCCGTCGCTGCTTCTTCTTGATCATCTCCAATTATTTGAGCCGACTGTGCAGTTTCTTCTTTAATTTCTTTTTGAAATCTTTCCCACTCTTCTTCGATTGGATCTTTATATTCAACATTACGAGCCTATATAAGAATATAAATATTATTGTTAAAACAAAGTTTGCGACATCATTGGTAATTTAAAGAATTAACAAATATTGAATTTCAGAATATTTTAGAAATCATGAAATATTTTCAAGAGAAATCAATGTATTTCACAATGAAAATGAACTTTTAATTATAAATTTAAATCAATTGCAAAATAGGCATTAATTTCAATATTAAATACAATTAGTTTAATAATAGAGTCGTAAATTTAATTTTCAATACATAGAGTGAATATATTCAAATATATATTGATTATATATATATATATATTCAAACATACCTTTGCATCTTTTACTGGATCATCAAAGAATCCCTCCGGAAGTATCGATTGACTAGCATCCTTATTGTCCTTATTTTCATTATTTACCATTTCTTCTTCATTATTTACTACCTCTGTACTACTACTCGTTAAATTTGTTACGGCTACACCAACATTATTATCAGTAATCATAGAATTCTCAAAAATGTCTGCTGGTAATTTTGTACTTGTAGTCGATGATTGCTGACATACATTCTTCAATATTCCTTTAATTTTCTTTTGTGGTTGTGGATTTTCATACGTGGATAATCTTTTATTGGAATTTACAGATTGCGAGGGTATGGTAGATTCAAGTTTTGTTTTCTTGGCTAATGCAATATTATCTTTATGTAATCTTGAATTTAAGTGAACTGGCCATATTGCTTCATTACGTACCACCAGTTTACAAAGAACACATGTGAGTTGATCTAATTCGTTATACGTATTTTGGGAATTAAGGAAAATAATTAAAATTATATAGAATATATTATAGAATAAATAACATTGCAAGATTACAAGATCTTTATCTCTAATATTGCAAACTGTTCGCTTACTCTAAAAATATACTTGCTGAATCTTTTTTTATGAATATTATATATTTATATAAATTTATTTTAACAATTTATATAATTCATAAAAAAAGATTTAGCGACAAATATAATTTGAGTGAAATTTACTTCTTGATACTGCTAAAGCTTATCAAAGTATAATTTCAAAATATTTACAAAAAGGATATCTAGCTAATGGTGATTCTATTTTCTTTATCGCACTATGTTTCTTTTTTGCCTCGAACATAGCTTTTCTCAGCTCTTCTTTACTAATTTTATTTTTGATTGACATCGTTAAATATTATTTTAAATAAATAATAATACTATTCAAAACTACTGATTGTACAATGTATATATGTCAATATTTTAGGTTATACTAGACAATAATATCAAGTTGAGGCAACAACTGTGAATATTTTTAAAGGTTTCATCGATGATTGTGTGAAAATTATGATTGACAATGTAATGTTAAAGCGATGAGTTCGTTTTTATTACTAGGAATCTAGCGATATCTAGTGCCCCGATGAGAAAGTAGAGAAATTAAAGTTTCTGGTGCAAGAAAAAATGTAGGCAAAAAAATTAGGAAAAATTTAACAGTGACATTGTTTTTAATATATATGGGTAATATATATTAATATATATAATAGTAGAAAAAGACGAAGATTATGAGAAAAAAGAAATGTCGATATTACTTTTCGGTGAAAATATTAATTTGCAGATATTTTAATTCCGTTAAATCTTCTGAAAAGAATAAGAATTTCTTTTACTTTTCAAATTACTTTCAATGAACAAATTGAACGAGTAAAAACCGTCACTATTCTCGTAATAAATTTTTTCATATAGAAGACAATTTGAAAATTGCTAAAAGTTATTAATTAAAAGTTGTTGAATATAAAAAAAAGGTGGTTATAATTTGAATGCTACAGAATTAAACATATTAATGGAGATATCTAGCATTTGTAATAGTGGAGAATAATTAAGAAAATTTATAAATACATTGTAACAAGAGAGTATAATATTTTTGAAATATTCACGATGACATATGTAAAATAAAATATATTGGTAGAGACGTAACGATAAAGAAATAATATAATGTAATGTAATATTGTGGGTAATATAATTTTAGTGTGGATTTTAAACGTAAAACAAATTTTTGGAAATGTTTATAATTTTCTATTATTATAGTTTCTATTATTAGTTGATAATTTTCATTTTATTTAACTTAATCTGTTTCACTGGAATCGGTTACAATAAAAGAAATATAATAATTTTTTTTTTTTTTAATTTACCATATATTATTTAATTAGATGATATTTCGAGAAACAAATATTTTATTATTGAGTCATTTACATTAATTATTTATTGAATATAATTTATTATATTGTATATGTAAAAGTATAGTTTTCGTATTAAATTTAAAATATTCATTATCAATCAGGTAATTATTATCATTATTTTCATTATTAACTATTATTTGTTCATTTTTCTTTCCTTTTTTTGCATATCTATTCTACAGAAATGCAGTATTTTAACAAATTGATTAAATTCTTACTTGTTGGTCAATTAAATGTAGCGGTTTTACAAATACAATACTTCAGCTTTTCCTAAAACGAGGTTATGTTTTACGATCACTAAATAAGTGCATAGGAAAACTTCGATACTGACATTTTAACATTAAGCTTAAAAATAATCTTGCAAACAATTACATTAATATAACAGTGTCATTGAAATCAATGTTATAATGTATATAATTATAAGATTACATATATGCTAAAGTTTTTAATGACAGAACAACATTAATAACAATAAGGAGTATTTAATATCAATAAAAGTTATGCTGTTCTGTGAAATTGTATTAATTCAGTGATTTATTCAATAATAAACAATGGATAAACTTACAGTAATTTCCGGGACTCTATTTCTTGCAGCTGACATATTTGCAATTATTAGTCTTGCTATGCCAGATTGGATTATAACCGATGTTGGAGGTACCATTTTATTAAATTATACAATACTATTAACATAAATTATCTTAGTAAATATAGACTTTACTTAAAGTTAATAAAATTTTTAGGGGACACAAGATTAGGTTTAATGTGGTCATGTATGACACTGTATAATAAGCCTCAGCTTTGTTATAAACCTGAATTGAAGCCAGAGTGGTGGATGGCCTTGATATGCATATTGGTTGGTTGTATTTTAATAACGATTACCGTCATTCTTTTAATAAGCTCACACTGGGATAGAAATGTCATTCCATACGCTAGATGGGTTGGATTTACAGCAAGTACGAAAAGTTTGATATAATTTTATTAAATAAGATTATGGAATTTTATAATGATGGTGTCTTTAATTTAATTTTCAGTGGTACTATTTTGTTTAGCAGCAGTTATATTTCCAATGGGATTTCACATTGATGAAATTGGCGGGCAACCGTATCAATTACCTAATTCCCATCAAGTAGGCATTTCTTACATATTATTTGTTTTAGCATTATGGATAACTGTTATTTCCGAACTATTTGCTGGTAAAGTTTGTTTACCACATTTTTAGCATCTTCTGACAAATTTCTTTTTCTTTTCGTTATTGCTGAGTATTTTATGTATTCCATATATCTACAGAAGAGATATTCCAAGACTGGAAGAATTTTTAGAAAGGTTTAAATTTTAATTTAATTGCACTATATTGTAAATTTTTACCTTGAACTGTTTACAAATTTTGTACATATATTTGTCTAGCGTAAGAGATTAAAAATTAATAAATGTATTAATATATTAAAATATTAATGCAAAATAAAACTTAAAATTTGATAAGAATTTTGAAGCTCTAGAAATTGTAATGTAAATACTTCAATTCTTAAAATTATGAAAATAGTATTATTATAAATTTAGTTTAACAAGCTCGTAGCTTATTTAATGTTCGTTATAAAAAAAAAAAAATTTTTTATGCTGTAAAAATGTACCGATGATTGTGATATGTAATTTAATAACTACTATTAATTCATAATTACCAATAGAAATATTAATCTTTTATATAGATATTGTTAAAGCTTATTCTAATATATAAATAATAAATTAATATTATTTACATTGTAAAATACTAGTGATAAAAAGTGACAAATAGGTATTAAGTGTGTTAAAGAAATAAATAACATAAGGATTTTTATTTAATTTGTAACATAAGGAACTAAAAACAATTGAAAATAAAATAAACAAATTTATCCTAAAAGGAGAAAAGAATCAAGAAATTTATATAGAAACTACTAACTACGATTTCTTATTTTAATATTTTATAATTTACACGTAAATAATTATAAATTTCTCCCTTTACGATAAGTCTTAATTTAATTTCATTTGTCTTTAGCTCTTCACTTACTTGTATTTCATATACCAAAGATTGATTACATCAAACTAATAACGATCGCATCCACTATATATATATAACGATAAGAATATGATACATTTAAAAAGTGTAACGCTTTTCTACAATAATATAATTTTCAATCTGTTAACGCTTAATTTGCTTCTTTTTTTTTTGTTCTTTTTTTTTTTTTTTTGTTTTTTTGTTTTTTTTTTTGTTTCTTTTCAATCGCTTAAATACAAATCTCAGATTAAATTTAGAAAATATAAAAATGCATGTTTTCATTTATCTAAAACGAATTGTTAAACTTTGTAGGACTTCCGTTGCTGTTAGTTATCTACCGCGTTTTAACATTATTTGATTGATTATTCCCAATAGTATCACATCTTCTATAATATAGTAAATATGGTACTCTGGGTGGTAGAGGATTTAATACATTTGACTCAGAAACTCCTTTAAGAGAACTATCATCGTAGCGAACCCAGCCGCCATATCCAACGTGAAAAGCATCGGTTACATAATGGCCTTTAGTCGCTTCCTTGCCATCATGATATGTGACGGCGAACAACTTGTACTGTCTTTGTTTTGGACTTAACTTTGATTTGGCATATCCTGATATTAATTCTGAAATTACGCGTATCAAAGAATCTCAATTTTAAAAAACCATTTAACGATGAAAAGTATGTATTGCAAAGGTATGTTTTACGACAATGTACTTACTGACGTCGAGTTTTAAATCTATAGGGAATTCAACACTTTTGACAATTTTCGAACAACCATCAGGCTTGTAATCGAACCATTTCAAATGCAATATAAGAATTACTGGCAATTCTTCGAGAGTCACTTGTTTCCACGCTTCAATTTGCTGTTTTGTTTTGCTGCAAGTCATTCCTTCCAGTTGATCCTTCCCAACAAGTATTTCAAGTGCACTTTTTACGGATTCTGCTTTCTAAACATTATTTATGCGAATATTGTAATTTTTGGCGAAACATTGGCCATCTCGAGCTTATCATACAATTCATAAGATTAAGTTTTACCTCAATGTCGAGTTGTAATGTAAAAAATGGTTGAACATAATCGGTTGCTTGTTCCGTTGCTCGAGAAACTCGAGATCTCAATTGACCTCGGAATATATCCGATAAAGGAGTACGACCAAAGTCTGTGCTTCGAGTAACCGAACCTTTATTTTTAGGACCCATGACCTAGACAATTGTTTAATGTTTTAGAAATTCTGAAATAAAACTTTTTATATTAAAATACTTTATGATGCATACTTTCCATTCTTCTTCACCTTGATTATAATTTGCATTGGGGTCAAGACATTCTACCGACTTTTGGTCATTATTATTTGCCAATTTCATTAACTGAAAAGAATTATACGATGCCATATTGGTGATGGATAATTCACATAAATATCATAATATATTGGCAAAATAAATTACTATACCTCTAACATTTCGTCGCTTATTCCATTTAACAAACACGATAAAAATTCTTCGGCATCCTCTTGGCGACCTTCGACCGAAAATACACCAGCAGACGATGTATTTTTCAAAATAGTATAGATATACGATGGCTCAAATGGAACACCACTTTGTATGTCTGCAGCCGCATCTTCATTACGTTTTTGGGCCCTATCTTTTCTCGCTAAACGCGCTGCTTCTGAAAGGGGAGTGAATTCCCGAACGAACTTAATCCTGTAAATAATCGCGTAATTACATATGTAATTCTATTGGTGTTTTCAACAATTTTGCATAAAAAAAAAAATTAAAAAAAAAAAAAAAAAAACAACAACACTTACATATTGTCGATAAGTGGACTTGGCGAATGTTTGGAAGGATTCTTTGAATGTGGCAGTGCCATTAGTAAATTGTAAAACAAGGGACAAGCAAGTAAGGCTTGTAATATGCTATTAATGTAACAATAATTACTGCGATTTGTTAGTCCACGCGGTAACAAACTAACAGTCTGCTTATCCATTTGATAACTGAGTAAGAACTCTAAAACAACATATATATATATAAATATATACACATTCAATATTAATCACTTTCTTTCTTTCTTTCCCTCCGTTTTATTAAACAAGAGTGAATCGATCTTTTTTCTATCTTATCTTACCTCCCATTCTATAGGTGATTGGATCATTACTTTGTATTTGAGGTACTTCGGTATGCAATGACTTACGTTGTTCCAATGATATATCACTTTTTTGTTGTACACCTTCATTTTCAGCAAATGGCTTATTCTGGTAAGTCTTTTTTATTAAACATGTTTCTTCACTTGACAATTGTTCGGTTGGTTCACTGTTTACACTTGTGACATTATGGGGAGCGATGAAAGCGGTTGGTTTCTTAGTACTCGCAAAATTTGGTTCTTGATCTTGCTTTACAATACTAGCCCAAGACTGACTTCGTGTATTAGTAGATGATGTAGTACTAATAGGAGTTTCATTAACTTCTAATATATTTTCTGCTACTGGCACATCTTTGACTTCCCTATTTTGAAATTCATCAGATATTTTTACAGCAGGTTTGGAAGTCGTACTCGTAACTGGCGCTTTTACTTGAGAATTATTTTCATCATAATCTTTATCATTTCCATTTTGCTTAACTTCTATACTACTTTTAATATTAACGCAAGGAATATCACTTTTTTCAACACCTTTATAATTTTCATTTATCGTTGAAACTATATGTTGTTCGATTTTAAAGTCAAATTTTTTATTATTTGAATTATTAATGCTAGTTAAATTTTCATCAACGTCTTTAATGGTTGAATCGATATTAGTATTATTTACAATAACTGTTGTGACTATATTTGTTTGGGATGAATTATTATCATCATCAAGCGTTTGATGAATGGAAGGCTTTGTTATATTTACATTTTGCACTCGCTTCTCATATGTTTTATGATTTATACTTTTTGAGGACTCTCCATTAGTTTGTGGTAATAAGCTTTGAGATTGGCGATTATACTTTGTATTTGGTGGAGGTTGATGATATGGTGGGCAACTAAAGTAAATATAGCAAATTACAAATATGCTACTTACGTAGTACGTAATTTTTTTTTTTTTTTTTTAAATGTTTTATATCAACTTACTCAACACGATGAGCTTGTTGTGCCATAGCAGGTGAATGATATATAGCAGAAGGAGAAAAGTAAAATTGACCAGCAGCAGGGTGCTGCTGTAAAGTAACAGAAGGATCCGTAACACATAAAACTGGTTGACACGATAGATTAAGTGGGTATTGACCATGATCTCCTATGTAACCTGTTTGAATTTCACTATTGTGATTAATATTTCGATTGTAATTCTTAGCACCACGTCCACGACCGCGTCTACCACCTTCTCCCATCGTAGGAATTTCTTGATTGTCAATTGTCGAATACAAATTTGGAGAATAAGTAATTCCTTGCATGTACGGATGGATACTTCGATCATTGGCAATAGTATTAATAAACATGTTTGGAGCCCATTCGTGATATACTGGTGTAATGAGTTGTTGATTGTATTGAATCGTGGATGGTACAGGAACAAGGACGGAAGATGAATTATTTGTCTGAGCTTCATATTTCATCATATTTCTTTCAATTACTATTAAATATTATCAATTAGAATAAGCCATTTTAAAGTGCAAAAAATTAGTGGAATTAAACAAAAAAAAAAATTACTATTTATTTTACCATATTGTTGCCAAACTTTTGCCATTTCTTGGCCTTCGATCTGCTCTGAAAGGGCATAGTAATTATTTTCCTCCCTATCCCATGGTAATTTTAACCCTTCGACAACAGCATTAGGTTTTAAAATAGCCGTCAATTCTTCTCTATCATTTGGATCTAAATTTGTCAAATCTAGAAATTCAAGCTCGTTCTGGAAAAGCAAATATTTACTTATCAAATACATTTATTGCTTAATTTGATAAATAACGATTAACTTAGTCAGCTGTAAACTTGAGTTTTGCATATTTAACACCAATTATGCATTACATTATAATGTAATCATAGATTACACATAATTTTAACGGATATTCGACTTTTTTTTTTCTCCATCACCCTTTACTCAATGATGCAACTAAAAACTTCCGCGTGTACCCCTCAACGCGAGAAATCTATAAGAAAAAAATCCGTTACACTGAAAGACATTCAAGAACACTCGATTCGTTTTAAAGCTCTTCGTAACTTAAATAATACTTAATGGAGTAATTAATGACGACCGGCACATTCGGGGATCTAATTAGTAACGTAAAATGAAAAAAAAATTCTAGAATTTTAACCTCAAAATCGATCACATGATAGAGGCAGCACCGACATAGTATGATTTCACAACACTATATGTAATATTAAAAATAAATTCATTTGCAGTATTTGAAGGACTGCAGATCTAAATTATAAATGAAATTTGATTAACTCACCTTGTACAAATTGTCCATGCTGCCGCGTAATAACGTGAGAAAACATCAAAACCGCGAGAGACGAGACAACATGAGGCCGACAACAGAACCTACACGGTTGTGCGATCAGCCGTCTTTTCTTTTCGTCACTGCCTCTTTCTCTCTCTCTCTACTCTTTTCTCTTTATTTAATTTATTTAGGTAAAATTTCCCCTTAGATTAGACAAAAATTAATTACGTGATAACATTTATAACGTAAGATTATCGATAATTGATGGAAACAACTTTGAATTAGTCCTGCCTCTTGATCACCTCGTTGCCGGAACGAACGACATATTTCATCAGGAAGCACATGATTTATATTGATAAATGGCGGAAACTTCGAAATTTCGTAAATGCACTGTACGCGTTCGGCACCCTTTTTTCTATGTGAAAAACAACGGGGCTTTTGGCGTTAAACACTATGCTAATGTAATATTCGCAAAAATGAAATTAGCGGATGATATAACACCTTTGTCCCTGCTCGGACTATAGATACTCCGATCTAATTATGGTGCGCAATAGTGTAGAGACTAAATGGTAACACGAATATACCACGTCCGACAATTAATGAAATAAATATAAATCTCAAGACAAAGACGCAGCATACGCTCGGGAGATAGAATTATACTGTACGGACTTGAAGGTGAGTTTTCAAAAAAGTAATGTATAAATTATGTATATGGAAATATTTAATTTACGTATATGCAGATAAATTTAATGTAAAATAAGGCTTTTCGTCAATTTTTCTTTTTTTTTTTCATTCAAATTGAATTTTATATTTTACAAATTTTACATAAACATTGCATATAATATAAGGCATATGCAAATAAGACAACTTATAGAATATTTTTAGGATACGCAGAAACTTTATAGTACATTTTTACAAAATAGAACTATATTATTAACTTAATTATTATAAATTCATTCTTATGATGTATTATGAAAATACGTACAAAGTCGATATACCAATTCTTTTTATTTGGATTTGCATTACTTATAAGGGAATTTCACAAGGCAAATATGATACCTTCGCGATTAGTAATAAACAAATTTGTAACAGATTTTCATAAAGAGCACATTTAAATAATGATTATTAAATTTACAATATCATTTAAATAAAATTTAATTGATATTAATTTCATATTTAAACAATTTTTTAAATAACGGGGGCAATTATTCTTGAAGGTAATATATAGTATCTAATATTAAGTGTTATTTTCAAATTTAAATTTTTTCCATTCATATAAATACACTTTATCAACAGAAACTTTAATCTCCCAGTACTTGACCACGGCCCCAATTGTGAGCTCTATGTATATTTCCAGTGAATTGCGGCGGTGCCGATCCAAAGCCTCTGAAACTGCTTCTTGGAGGGAAATAATATTCCAGAATTGATGGGGTTGATAGTAAATTTGATCCTCCAAAGTCTTGAGGATATTTGAATTTTAAGAAGAAGTACAAATGTCCACCAAAAATTCCAACAAGCTCTTCTAAGCCATCGTGATTAATAATAAAATTAATTCCAAAAAGAATCCATGGTAAGTACATTGCTTTAAATTGTAAACCTACGCCGACAAACATAACAAAGTAAATACATAATTATGTCAGAAATTTTTTAACATGCCTTGTCCAAGTAATTTGAACCAATGCTTACCAAACCAAAAATGTACAATAGCATCCTTGTTCAATTGGCACCAAATGTAAATAATACTTAAGATCATAGCATTCATTAGACTATAAAAGTTGAGCATTAATCCAGCCACGAGGCAGCATACCCAATTAAATATTAATAAATATAAATAATCAGCGGGTCTGCCTTCAAAGTCTATCCTTTCTAGTCTTATTGAATAATTGTACAGAAAGTACAAATTCATGAGGAAATGAAAATTTGTTTCATAATAAAAGACGCTGGTCACCGCTCTCCATATTTCAAAATTGTAAAGAAACGGTTCGTACAAAAGTATTAAATTAATTGCATTAATTATTCGAAATCTTCCAATTAATGAGAATGCAACAGTCAGAGCTAACCAATATCTCGTAAATATTGGTAAACTTTGAAACCAATCTCCTACATCGGACATTTTTATATAATTGTATTATTCTCCCTTTCTTTCTGCCCTTTATACAAACACAATATTCAATTAAATTTTATTTGAATAAAATTATTTTTTAGTCATGAGTGATTTCACGAATATTTGTTAATTACTTTTCCCCGACACTTATATTAAAATGCTTAGGCCGAGAAGACAAAATTTCTACGAGCTCTCACTCTTAAGCGGTGCGCTTTTAATATTTATTTATAATATATAATAATTGTTTATTCACTAGGTGGCTCAAGTTTGTCGATAAAAACGTGTAGAGTGAATTTAACGTGCAAAAGTTTAAGCTCCAACTCTAGTGATGTCGGCATTGACGTGGCCCCATGCACAATTTTCTTCTTTTTTGTCGCTTTCTCGAAACAAGACTTAATATTTGTATTTATATAAGAACAGGAAGTAAGTTAATTATTAAAAAGAGGTAGCTTTAAATTTCTCATACTTAAAACGTAATTTAACGAATTTACGGCCAGATATTTGGTTAATGTTTATTAAAAATTTAAAAATGAGCTAAGAATTTTAAAAAAAAATACACCAAATATTCAAAATGGCGTGATAATTGTGGTCTAGAAGACCGTTGTCAGCAAGACCCAGCAATAGATATTTTATGGTATTTTCATTGGTGGAAAAATAGAGTACCATAGCGCGTTATAAAATTGACGTGTCACATTGATAATTTAATCAGTTTGGAGAGTGATTTGCTTATTTTGTCTCGTTTATTGATAAAAAAGTAAGGGGGGACAGAAAAAAAAAACAATTCTTAGCGTTCATAAATGGTTTCTCATCCAATTATTAAATTTATTTAATGTTAATTGAAAATAATAATAATAATAATAATAATGAAATTAGTCCATTGCTTTTGTAAGTAGCAAGCCACTCGAGATCAATGCATTTATAATATTGTACTCGAGACTTTGTTATCGAACTGCCAATTATTTTGTAATATAATAATACAATCATCATTTGCGTCTTTTATTTCGCAGAGAAAAGATTAAAATATAAGAAATAATGGAGTATGAGGATGACTTCCTTTTTGAAGAGGATAAAATGTTTGTTTTCCTATTATAGTAGCACTTAGTGAATTATATGTTTTATTTGCTCATTTTCAGTGTGCTTTTTTTTATAAACTTTGCACATGACTATGCCACGGCTCGGTGGCACTATTTGATGGGCGAGATTGCATCGCTCCACAATCCAGTTCGACCGAAAGAATCTATCGAAGCAGCCACTTTAGTCAATATTTCTCATTTTAAAACCACCGTGCCTTTGGCTAACGTTCAGTTGCATCGGTTGAACATGATGGAAGATCGCATGTACGCATTGTTAATTTTGTCTTTATCCAAGACTTAAAGAATTCTTGTTTTTGGCCTTTTTTATATTATTTTATATTATTGGCTGCTCTGGAATTATTAGCCCAGATGTAGAACTGATTAAACAAGATCAGTCTACCTATCTGTTACAACAGCACATTAATCAAATGTAAGTTTCATTTTTGCATGAGCCTAGCTGAAATTTAAGCTAAATTACCACTAATGACAACAACTGCTATGCGTCGTGCATTCATCATCATACCGCTACGCAATTTTGAATATTTTAACAATTTGTAGTTTCTTAGTTTTGTCACATTTCTGCATGCTTAACTTGTGGAGGGAAAGGATGATAATGGAAAGAAGTATGTAATTTTATTAATCGTTCTCCTAATAATACATTTAAGTTTAATACCTCAGTTTAAGATCAATCGATCTATATTATGCAAATTAATAATCCAATTTCTATATTTTAGATGTATTACCGATATTGTAATAAAGCATGCTAAAGCGAATAACAATGGTTGTAAAATCGAGGTGTTAATTTATAGATTTTCATTTCATTAACGTAGTATTGGTTTTTTAAATAGGGGCATGACTATTTCATCGGGAAACGTAATCATAAAAAAAGATAGCAGTAATCTTATTGGGATCAGCATCGGCGGTGGTGCTCCGCTTTGTCCTTGTCTTTATATTGTACAAGTTTTCGATAACACACCGGCTGCGCATGATGGAACGTTGGAAGCTGGAGACGAACTTGTAGCGGTTAATGGTGAATGCTTGAAAGGAAAAACAAAGGTTGAGGTGGCAAAAATGATTCAAGCTTGCGATAACACAGTGAGCATCATCTATAATAAGCTTCATGCCGACGTTCGTCAGGGACGGACTTTGGACATTATTTTGAAAAAGGTGGTGTAAAAATTTTGCTAATTAAATGCAATATCTATAGGCTTCGACATTAAAACGAGTGGAAATTGGCTTAATTTACTTTTTGACACCTTCCTTCCTATAGTACATCAATGGTAACGGGTCATTTAACGACATCTATGTATAACTGTGTAAAGTAGCATAAGTTTGCATAGTTGGTTCAAAGTCAAGTAGTTGAATTTCCCAATCTCCTACAATAATAATAAATATAAGCTTGTTTTTAACATATTTTTTTAACTAATTTATGAATGATTTAGGTGAAGCATAGACTAGTCGAAAGTATGGGTAATGCAACTGCTGATGCCTTGGGATTATCCAGAGCTATTCTTTGTAACGATACTCTTGTCCAAAGATTGGCAACGCTTGAAAAAACGGAAAATCTTTACAAAGGATTGGTAGCGCATGTAAACTCGGTTCTACATGCCTTCTTTGATCTTTTTCAAATTTACAAAGGTACTTGAAAGGAATGTTTTATCGATAGTATTTTCAAATTGTAGAATATATAATGAGAGTTGGATTGATTGAAAATAATATTCTTTACAGTATTTGGAGATGCCTTTGCATCAATGGGTGTGAAAGAACCGCAACCACGAGCTAGCGAAGCCTTCACAAGCTTTGGGGAGCAGCACAGACAAATGGAGAAGCTGGGAATAATTATGTTGAAAAGTATAAAACCCATCTTATCGGATCTTGGAACATATCTGAATAAAGCAATTCCAGACACCCGCATGACTATTAGTAAATATGCGGATGCTAAATTTGAATATCTTTCTTATTGCTTGAAAGTGAAAGAAATGGACGACGAAGAGCAGAGTTATATTGCAATTCAGGAGCCTCTGTATAGAATCGAAACAGGAAATTACGAATATCGCCTGATTCTAAGATGTAGACAGAATGCTAGAACAAAATTTGCAAGACTGCGATCGGACGTTCTGGTTAAGCTCGAGCTTCTCGATAATAAGCACGTAGAGGACGTTGTGAAACAAATACAAAAATTTGCAACTGGATTGGCCAAGTATTACTCAAAAGTTTCACAACTTTTATCCGTGAAATTGACTTGTCTCAAAATGCCTTTCAATACAAGCAGTCCGAACAGATTTCAGTTTATAACGACGACGAAGAAGAAGGAGAGGAGGAAGAGGGTGCGTGTGGTTTTGATCCAAGCAAAATATTGGATTTTGATGTGGCCGAGGAAGCCACACCGAACGTGCGCCCCAATGCTAAGTCAGAATTTACGGAATTAAAGCAATTACATAGAAATATTGGATCAAAGGAATTAGCAGATTTGAACGATCTAGTTGATTTAAATGGACTTAAGAAGATGAATGAAAATTTTGAGCAGTTATTACTCTTGGATGACGTTAGAAAACCAGAGGCAGATGCAAAATACGTGGATTTACTTAAGGAAGAGGTGGACAAGTCATTATTATTTTTAGATGAAAAAGATAAAGCTTCTTTATCTCTCGTATCGCTTGAGTCTGTCGAACAAAATAAGGCAGTGCCGGAATTATCAGCTAAGAAAAAAAATGATTCCGACTCGTTACTATTTTTAGACATACCCAACGAACCACTTATTAATTTAGAAATTAATTAAGCGTTTGAAACATTATTATGCAATTAAGTTTACACGACTGTATTTAAAATACTGTATCTTGTAATTTTATCTAAAGTTTGAATTATCACATTACATTCCCTACGAATTGTGTAAATAAATATATTTATAAATGTTAATGATACTGTGTGGACATTTTATATTTATCAACCACCTAATTGCGATAAATGACGAATGTTTTTACATTTTACGTTTTTATTACTGCACAACCACGAAGTTTTGGACATTTGTAAAACGTATCACGTGACCGATCTAGCAGAAGACGCGTCCTCAGCGATGATTACGAAGGCAAAATCTAAAATAACGTGCGGTCGGCAGGGGCAGTTATGCATAAAAGAGAGAAAAAAAATCATATAAATTTGTACTATATATAAAGTGGGAGATAAATTTGACTTTTATTGGTTTCAATGGCAATTCAAATAACTGGAAGATAAGTTGAGCAAATTATAGAGATAAATTGCCAATGAAATTGTTAATCGTTGGCTGACAGATTTCCCTTAAAACAAAAAAAACAAAAACAAAAACAAAAAAGAAAGGAAAGACAGAGGCATTGGCACATTATATTCTTTATCCATGGGTAATACTCAAGGTTCGTGCAAAATTATTAATAACGGTCAATAACAATCTGCGCACGAGGTAATACGCAAAATCGGCTATTCCTAACACACCTAACGTTCCCTCTATTAACATTCCAAAAGAACCTCGGATCAGAAGTAATTTTGATATGCAATTTGCAACAGCGTATAAAATAATGATTGCATTGGATATTGAATTGAATCGTAAATTCAGAACACACGATACGCGCATGCACGTTATGAATCCTCGATTCTCCCCACTTTTGTTCTTGGTATCGGGATTTGTAAATCGGACTGATTTTCACTTAGAGAGCTGGAGATTATTCACCGACGGTATTCATTTTTTTTTTTAAAGCCGATTGTAATTGCTTCTCTGCGCAATTCAAACTCAACCTGACTTAACATTAATCCTGTCGCTATATATATATATATCTTTTCTGTAGTACGCGAGAAGAAATTGAAAACGATGTCGAGCCCCGTGGTGATTGCGGCTACCACAAGGCACACGGCTACGGTGAGTGAAAAAATCACTTTCTCAATGGTTTGTGAATTCGGACTTTGTTGGTTAGGTATTTTTATTGGATTATTATTGGAGCACTTTTGCTGATCGATCAACATTAAAATTGATTGTTCGTAGTTCATCGTACATAGTTCATACTTCCGAGGCTCCCGTCATTCGTTTACTTGGACATTTAAGAGAGAATATTCAATGTACTATCGTTATCTTACATTTTTTTCATTCAATTTCCTCAAACTCCCTTTAAGATAATACTTTATTAATCTTGATTCTCTCATATCTCGCGAATTTCTTTTAGCATTTGTATTTAAAATTTTATGGAATATCGATTGTATTCTTATCTGTATTAAATAATTCCTTTTAGCATTTGTCTTTTAAATTCTGTGGAATGTCGATCCTATTTTTATCTATATTATAATATAAGACTATTTTAATTGCAATTCAAGCCTTTCATTTGTAAAAAATCAATTGTACACAATAACGAGGTGATTGTTTTAATTTATAAAATTTGACATATTTATTGAGTGTAATGTGATCAAAGAATTATCGATTTCAAAGTGTACGAGTAATATTTTTCGTTTAAAATTTCGTTAATATTGATTCGCTTATTTATATACCTAAATGTATTGATTCGTCGATATGAATTAAATATGTGTTGTGTCAATTACATGCTTAAAATTTTATTTGCACAAATCAGGTTACTACATTTATCTTACTATATATTTCAGCTTATTTTTCTTCATGGACTTGGGGACACAGGGTAAGCATAGAAAACAGTTACGTATACATGGATGTGCTGGATCGTGTGTTGACGCTTTGTATGACTGAAATGGGGCATATATGTTTTTCAATTATTTTATATACTCTCCGACTATATTGATATTGTATCAATTTTTCTTGTCAATTTAGACATGGCTGGGCTAGTTCATTGGGCTCCTTACGGCCAGCACACGTTAAAGTTATCTGTCCAACTGCGTAAGTGCCAAAAATTTCTTAATATAACATAATTTCTTATCTTATAACTTATATTAAAAAGTCGTTTATTTTAGACCGACGATGCCAGTTACATTAAATCAAGGCTTTAGAATGCCGTCATGGTAAATATTTTGCTTTTACCGCATATGTTTGGTCATGTTCGTTTTAACGGTACGATTACTAATTCCTGGTACAAATAAATAGGTTCGATCTACGGTCATTGGATGACAGTGGTCCAGAAGACGAAGAAAGCATACGCAAGGCAGCTGATATTGTGCATTCCTTAATTGCAAGTGAGGTAGCAGGTGGAATATCAACCGAAAGGATTGTCCTTGCTGGGTTTAGCCAAGGTGGAGCATTAGCTTTGTTTAGCGCTCTTACATTTCCCCAACCATTAGCAGGAATTATCGCTTTATCAACTTGGCTCCCTCTCCGTGCAAAGTTTCCACAAGTAATAACTTTAAAACTGATTTCTATTTGGAAATCATCTTAAATCCTCTATAACGCTTAAAAAAAAAAAATTTTATTTTAGGAAGCGGTAGGTAATAGAAATACACCTGTTTTACAATGCCACGGAAACTGCGATCCACTTGTTCCGTATAAGTGGGGACAAGCAACTTCAACTTTACTGAAGCAGTTTATGACTCAAATTGAGTTTAAAACATACGAAGGAGTTTCACATGCATCATGTGACGAGGTGATAAATTAGCTTATGAACTCAAATTACTAAACCTACCTTTATACTCCATATAAATATTGAAAATATTTATGAATAATTTTATTTTAGGAATTGCAAGATATAAAGGAATTTATTGAAAAGGTATTGAAACATTAATAGAATAAATTTAACTGCATTCATAATTTAACTATCGACCTTATTACTCAAGTTAAAAATTTTAAGCAACATGATTCCAGAATTAAGTTAATTGAATGTTAATGTTAGCAAAGAATCGAGCTGCATAAGTTACATGAATATATCATCAATTGAAGAAAACACGGTGTAGAAATGAGCAGTAAAAAAACACACTTTCTTCAAAGATGTTTTATTATTGTCCTGCTCTCCAAAAAACAAAAAAACAAAACAAAACAAAACAAAATACAAAAAAAAAAATCAAACAAAAACACACCATTCTAATATGTAAATTGAAACGCTATAACTGTCAATAGAGACAAACAAATAGAGATTAATTTATTAGTTCTAAATAAACGACACACTCACTCAACTACCGTAATAGTTTAGAATGGCAAAATATTTTTGTATTTTATGAATATATTAAGTAACTCGTTTGCATTGCACAAGATTTTGGAAGTCCAAAGTTAATTTGATGAATCGATGAAGAACAACAGAGCCAGTTATGGTATAATTTTTGTCTTTTATTTTTGCGATTTCCTCGTTACATTCAAAACATACAATTTTTATATTCTACAAGTTAGTTTTGATGAAGAAAATGCTGTGCGTCTACAGCTCACGCCCATAACGTAATGCAACAGGCGCAAAACACTAATGTTGGTTAATCCGCTGCTGCATATTGTAAATGTACAAAGCTCACGATCTTGCGCTCTTAAGGTAGGACTAGGATCGTACATTTATGTGACATGTCGTCGTTTTACCAAAAGATAAAATCTCTCGAGCTTTTTAAACTCCCAATGTTACTACAAACGGTATATCTTTTATTCGATACTTTCGATAAAAATTCAATCGCAATAACGATAGCTCATAAAATCTTTTCTAAAATTTTCATCTTAAACAGTTTATTTCCTTTATATAACATAAATGGCGGCGAGGTGTGCATAGTATTATCAGTAGTCTATAATAATTGTACAAAAGTTACTATTCGTTTAAACATGAATGAATGTCCAGTCCTTCCCTTATATGTATCTAATGCGCTATCTTATCTATTAGATTTTTCTTCTGGGACTACGATTAATGTTATGTTTAATATTATAAACGACGGTTATTCTGTAAAGTTAGCGTCGCCCTTTAACGGACTTCAACTTTTTTTTAATTCGTTGTACGAAACGCTTAAGGCGGTCAATTAAGTTCTACGGTTTTGGCACTTGGAAAATACATATGAAATTGCACTAGTGGTACAGTACGGGCCACCTGCACTATGAATTAAATTAGCCAATCGCGCTTCTTACATTGTGACACTCGTTCTTATCTGGACTTCTAAAAATTCTTTTTCTATATTTATTATCAATTTTTATCGTTTCAATAACTTGAGCTTGAGAGCACAATTTGATGATAACAGTTCGTATGCGTACGTCGTCTTTAAGGATGAACAAAAAAAAAACAAAAACAAAATAAAAAAAGAAAGAAAGAAAAAAACAATCTGCTAGCAAAGAAAAAGAAATAAATCGCTTTGGCAAATCGCTTTCGCGGAGTAAAGCGATGCAAAACTGCAGATGTCGGCGCAGGATTGTACAAAGATACACAAGTTTTATCTAACGCAAGATAATATTGCTTTTAAGCAAATTCAGTGTAAACTGTTAACAATCAAAAACATTTAATTCTTTAAGGCCATTGTTAATCTATTTTCTTCTGTATTTAATAATAAATTATTTGTTGCTGTTTATTGTTTATAAACAGATATAAACAAGTTGGAAAAAAAAACAATAAATATAATTTTATAATTTGTATTGCAAAAATATAACCAGGTTGAATCCCAGAGGTCTTATTCTTCTATTATTATTCGTGACGGATTTATATAAAATAAACGATAGCATTGTAATCGGATTTCGCCTAATCAAACGTATGCGGCTGAATTCGATTTGACCACCGAACGAACGGTCGTTACGTATTTGAAATTTGGAACTGGTGGACTAATTTAGGTAATAATGGACGCGATATTGCCATCGTTGTCTTATCAATGTTTGCTATGAAATGTAATCTCAGCTCGGAGATAATAAGCCATGAATGCAATAATCCGTTGAATCGCCATTTTAATGAAACTTTGATGATCGATGATCGATGAAGAATAGTTTTTCTTTAATTTTTTAATCGTTCTTTCAACGCGGTTTAAAGCTTTGATTAAAGCGTTGATTTTGCTTTACACACAATACGATCATAAAATATGAGATGTGATCCGCGAGGAATTGAAATGAATCGAAGAGCGATTTACAGGGCGAAAAAACTTTGATGATTAATCAATACGAACTATTCGATGTGCTGCTGAATGAAAATTTCTAATCAACAGATATTGCAGATGAGTGTGAGAAAAAAAATTAATCGATCCACAAACGTGTATTTTAAAGAAGAAGAAGAAGAAGCAAAAAAAAAAGAAAAAAAAACGTGATCGCTTGAAACAGTTTTATCCAGAGTATGGCATTGGTATTATTGGTATTGTAAGTAACTTTATGGTAATGTCGATCGGCTTTTGAATTTTATACTTTGATTTGTTGTCGCGAAGTAATTGTTACAAGCATTTATTAACCTTGCACGTATTATATAAACGATTCTTGTTTAAAAAAATCTAATTTAGAGTTATTAGTGAGGATACTTTTTATACATTGTTTTTCAAAAACATAATGTCCATTTGCCAATATAAACTATTTCGTTTGGAAGATGTTTGACAACCGTAATGAGCGTGCAAAGTTACATTAGCATCGGTGAGTAACAGTTTGTATGTTAAACGTGTTGGATAAGTGAGGAACACTCGGTTGTAAGATTACCATATAATCGAGCATACCTTGCGATTTTGATAAGGGATCGTCGTGTGGGATCTTATCGCTAAATCGCGATATATAACATTGATCATTGAGCTCGCCAACACACTCCGTACGTGCGTGCGGTTTGCATTCGTGGAAAACAAGACGTTAGGTGAGAAAAATAAAAACATAAACAAAAAGTGGGTTTCGTTAGAGAAAGAATACTCTACTCTCTACAATTACTCTAAGCAGCTTTTATTAGCCCCCACCTGCCCCACCCATCCCTCACCCGGCACTTCACATCCCACATCCCCGAATGTTGTTTCGAAAGGCAGCGAATGGCAAAACAATGTTGGCTTGCGTGTGGTATAAATGAAGAAGAGAGCCGTGGTGAAGATCGGGGTCTGTTGGACGATGGGCGATGCAATTCGGGGGGAGGAAGGATCGGGTGGGCCGTTTAAACTAAGCCAAAATCGGTGTGGACTGTGACGTCACAGTTATTCGGCTTCTCGGCGGCGGCCATGTTGACCTCGACAAGGGTGTCGACGCTGTTCAAGGGACAGCCCTTGAGAATCTTCTGGGCGGCGAGGCTCGTGAATTGCACTTGCATGTCGCTTAGACTAGGATAAGAGTAGAGGTCGGCCCTGCTCATGGTTTTTTCGAGGTTCGGCTCCGAGCCTTGGACCGCTCGCTGCTTCGCGCTCTCGAGGTTCTCGATGTAGACATTGTTAAAAGAGCCGCCGAAGCCGTCGTAGGATTTAGTCGGTGAGGGCGGATTCGAGGTGACGTTGTTCTTGGAGCCCGGCCGTAGAAGATTCCGATAGCTGAGTGCGTCCTTGGACAGGGACAGGCTGAGCTTGCGCGAGTTGTTCATGGCGTCGTTGGTCTCCTTGCTCGAGCCGTCGATAAGGTGAGCTTGGCTGTTGTTGAGTCGGTTGTTGGTCAATTTCAGCTTATTCGAGAGCTCCTCCTCGACCTGCTTCTTCGGCTTGTTCTCCTTGTCGGACTCGGAGAGGGGCGCCGGCCTTGTCTCCTTGGATGCGTACAGTGAGGAGGGCCGCTCGGGCTTGCCGCTCTTCTCTGACCTGGGGAACCTTTCCTCGATTACCGGCTCCGTCACTGGCTTCTTGCCCTCCTTGTCCTTATTGCCGTAGGCCTCCTTCTCGTGCTTCTCCTGCTGCTTGTCGAGCTTCTCCTGGTTCTTCTCCTTCTGGACCTCGTCAGCCTTGCTGGCTTTGCCGCTTTTGCTCGTCGTGCCGTTCTCGAACGTGATGACCGAGCGCATCGGCGAGTTGTTCTGGTGGACGTAGATCTTGGTACCCGGCGAGCCGGAGATGGTCGTCGTGCTCGAGGCATTCGAGGCCAGGGTCACGCTGCTTTGGACACTGGAGGCGCGTTGCTCCTGTGAGGGGCTCAGGTTCGTCGAGACCTGGAGGGTTATCGAGTTCTGGGCTTGCTGGAGGGGCGTAAGGGCGCCCTGCTGGATTACTTTGAGGGGCGAGGAGCTGGTTGAGAAGCTCGTCGTTTTGAGGGGCGAAGACGATAGTCGGCTGCTGGACGTCGATTTGCCGCTCGAGTGGCTCGAGTGGTTAGATGATGACTTTTGTAGGGCCTAGGAGAAACGTTTTTTTGCTATTAAAATGATATGGTTAGTGAATTTTATTGCCTGGCGTTTCGATGTCGATTGGCTGGATGAGAACATTTCGATGAAAGGATAAAATCCTTCGTCTTTTCATTTTGGGATCGGGATGACGGATGGTTGGGATGATAAGGGGATGGGCTGGACAGAGAATGACATCTTATGCGCATTTGTTTACAATAGCTTATTAAAGGAAAACTTTTTTTATGCATCGAGAGTTTAGCGAGCGTTACACTAGATCGATGATCAACGCATACAATCGCTCGTGTGCGTAGTATATATTTGAAAAATTATTGAACTTTACGGTTGATCTTACCGCATAATATACCCATTTTTATTTATCAAAAGTTTGTCAAAAGAACCGATTCCAATGTGGTTTACACTCGTTATTATGCTTTAATAATGTGACGAATAACGATTGTAGCATAAATACGAAATTAATTTTTAATTTTCCAAATTAATGACATAAATGGCTTGATTATTGTTAAATTGATATTTTTGGAAGAAAGCAAAGAAATGAAGGAAAGAAAAAAAAGAAAGAAACTAAGTTGCTCACATAATCGCGATTTCGTAATATCCTTGTCGAATCGAACATTAACAATTTTCTATTATGAAATATATCATTTACGTTTAATAACGCTTTTTAATAAACGTAATAGAAAGAAATTTTACTTGATTGTATAAAAGACATGTATGTATAAAGTAAAATATTCCTAAAAGTCGTATATTGTCGGACTTTACGTAATGAAAACTGTCATTGTACATTTATTTATTAAGCCTCAATATCAATTCTCAATTTGTCTACATTTCCCATAATCCACGATTACCCTACGGTGCTCGTAAAGTATTTAAAAATTTTTATAATTTTCGCGCACATCATGCTCTAATGTAATTGTCATTGATATAACGTTTATGTTGAGAAGGCCCAAGCGTCATCAGCATGTGATGTTTGATAACTTGATTCCAGGAACTCACTCACTAAAATCTCTCTCATAAATATATACCATTTAATTGCGAAATATTTTGTTTCATTTTAGTTGGTCGTGGCTGGTGAAATGTCATGCAAACTATTATTATTTACGACGATTCCTGTACAATACACATATAGCCAGTCTAATGTTTATTCGATAGAATTGGTTGGGGAACAATGGTCCTTTACTGTTAATTATATCAATTAGTGCAAAATGATCAGTATATCTCAAAATATGAATAAATTATATAAAAAAAAAAAAAATAGATAAAGAAAAAAGAATTACTCGACGATATGTTTTATATAAATGTGAGGATGAAACTTTTAAAAGCTTTCTTCGTTCGTTTCTATGTAGAATTTCAAAATTAATCGAGCAGCATAATTCATTCTCAAAAATATAAAATAATAATGATATATTCCAGGATATATTAAAAATTTAATTATATTTACTATCGTATCCTCAATTCACAGCTTAAGAAAACTTTCACGATTTATTATTTAGCAATTGTGGTTTATTTTATAATTCAAATAATCTTTTACGGTTCCACTATTCCCATGCGGTTTTGCCCACTATTTGTTTTATGATTGTTTTGATTATTTTGAAAGCCGCTTAAGAAATATAAATACTTAATGATCGATTTAAGCAATCGACTCGAATATAATTTTAATAGATTCCAATGACTTTTACACGAATTTAAGGGATTCATTTGATGTTTACGATCTTGATGGCCGTGCGAAGTTTACAAGTGATTATTTAAATAGAGTAGCTACCGTACGTAAGTGAATCAAATCTCCTCGTATGACATAACTCGTCCACTTTAAATTTCAACACACAATTTCTTAACAGAAATAAATATGTTTGTCTTTTTTTTTAAATGGTTGTTCATCTTCATTTTCATCATCTTTATCTTTATCTTCATCATCATCATCATCATCATCATCATCATCATCATCATCATCATCATCATCATCATCTTCTTCTTCTTCTTCTTCTTCTTCTCATGGTTCTTCTTCTCCTTCTTCTCCTGGTTCTTCATCTCCTGCACCTCCTCCACCTTTTTCTTCTTCTTTCTCTTTCGTCTCTATTTCTTTTCTCGATCTTTTTCTCTTCCTTTTATTCTTTTCTTTTCTTTTTTTTGCATATATTTGTCAGCTCGTATTACGTATTTTTATAACTTAGCTAATAGGATACGTAATTTAAGAATCCTACAAGGCATAAAAGTTTTTGTAAAATCCGTGACAAACCAATGCGCACGGTCACACGAAGTAACAAGAATTTTCTTGATGATATTCGAAGTAAATTGCGCAACGCGATTTCAGTATTATACAATTGATAAAAACCTAACGAGTCTCGAATGTCAACGACACTTACGAGTGTAATGCTTCTCTTTCAATAACCGTGACAAGGAATATTTTTAAGGCTCACGTAGAATGGCGATCGAGAGTATCTTTCGTCAACACGTATAAAATTCAACGTGCCTTTTACAATTTTGAACATTCTAGATGCGTACCATTTATTTATCTATTCATTCTTTCTTTATCTTCATCTTCATCATCTTCTTCTTATTTTTCTTCTTCTTCTTGTTCTTGTTCTTCTTGTTCTTTTTCCTCTATCGTTGGTCCTCACAAAATCTAATCACGTATTTGGTGATTAGGTTAGGCAGTAAAACTTGTTCTCAAATTGCCTCTAACCCGTCAATTATTATTATTATTATTATTACTATTATTATTATTATTATTATTATCATTATTATTATCATTATCATTATTATTATTATTATTATTATTATTATTATTATTATTATTATTCACATATGAAAAGTGTTAACGTGCAAATGGTTGTACAATCTACATCTTAATGATAGAGAATACATGAGTTTCTTGAAAAATCTCGCATGTCCGTAACATGAAAGCACAAATTGCCCGTAGTTCTCGTAAGAAGAATAAAGTCCATGGATATAAGCAACAAATTTTTTTAGTCCTCGCTGTACATTCCCGTAAATAATGATGTCGCGCAAGGGCGTCGGCACCGGCAAGCTTTTCCGTGATTTAAAACGTACAAGAAAAGCCTACGCGTCTCTTCCGCGCCCAAACCTCCACGCGTACGTGCCCCCAAATAGCTGGGCAACGAATAGGGGGCCGAGGAAGGATACCTTGTGCTGGGGCGAGCTGCTGGCGGACTTGCTGCCGCCGCTGGAGAGGTCGTGGCTCGGCCTCCTGGATGAGTGCCGCGAGCTCTGCAGCCTGCCGAAATGGGCCGCGTTCTTGGCCGGGCCGGGGTTCGCCGCCCTGACCGAGCCAAAGCTGCCGCCACTCCTGCTGGGCGAGGAGTTGGTCGAGTTCTTGCCGTTGGTGGTCGGCTGCCCGTTGCTGGACGGTACGACCGAGGCCCTCGAGGTGCACCTGCTCAGGCTCGAGCACTTGGAGCGCGGTAGGGTCGAGCACGGCGAGCGGTGTCTCCTCGAGCTCCTCGGTGTCGAGTTCGCGAGGAGACTCGAGGAGTCGCCGCTCGGCTGACGCCGATGCCTACGAGGCAACGTCGCCGACCTTACCGAGCTCGAGTCGTCCCACACTTGGAAACTGGTCTGCGACTGCTCCAGTCCCTCCATCATCTGTCGGTGAGCCAGGCTTGGTTGATGGCTGAGTTTGGTAGATGAGGAGTCGGTGAGGTGTCGCTGAGGAGTTGGTGAGGAGTCGGTGAGGCGATGATGGGGGAGGTGGTGCGTTCGTGGATAATGAAGGGGCGATGATAGAGTAGAGGAGCCAGGAACGCAATCCCGGTTTATCGATTGCTCGCGTCGTTCGTTACTTGCCATTTCGCTTTTACGTAAGTCCACACACGCAATACCCTCTCTTCCCTGCTCTCGCTCTCACTTTCCGCTTTATCGCGACAAAATTCGCCATTGGGGAGCTTTGTCGTGTAAAGAGCGAAATAATATAGGTCGAGCGAGAGCGGACGAGAGCACGGCTGGGTGATTAAGGAGACTGATGGTTGGGTGCGGTGTGTTAGTGCCGAGGGGGTGGGCGATCAGGGGTGAGGAAATGGGGAGGTAACAACGGCGCAGCTTTCGTTTTCACCGCCGCGATCATTTTCTAATATGAGAGATAGGAACGAGCCCACGGGATAGTTGGCCGGCTAATATCGTTATTTCATTCGCGCGTATAAATTGCATGGCAATGAAAAGCGAAATTAAAAAATTAAACAAGAAGCAAGAATGAAAGGACAGGGAGAATTTCACGCGTACGTAAAATGCTGATTGCGTGGCTGTGCGCGGGCCGACGGCGTAAACGTCAGCTAAATAGCCGGCCAAATAGAAAGTAACGAACGTACGTGGTAGGTGAGACGGATAAATAAGCGAGCGGCATACCGATGGACTGGCGGCTCGCGTCTGCGTCGCCACGCTGTGAAGATGAACGACTCGGGGATTGAACCATTCGGTTGGCGGATACTGGGCGCTGAACGTCCCCATCAGGGGTGGCCCCTTCCGCCGCGTGCTCCTCCGAAATAGTCGGGACAGCAGGCCTATCTTTTCTGAAAATATGCCGGATAGACCTTTACGCACCGGAGACTTATCGCTTAATCCTTTAATGCACGAGATGCTGTTGGGAGAAGGGATTGCGGGCTGGTTTTCTTCTTTTTTTCTTTTTTTTCTCGAAAATATGGAAATCGTCGTGGAAAATACGAGAGCGAGTCATCATTTAGATCTAAACGTCCGCGACTTTTACAGGCTACGTATCCGTACAGAGCCGGCCGGCAGCGATCGGCCATAATCGTCGGGAAATCATTGGCCGATTGCGCAAGTCCGTTCCCACTGAGCACTGAATTACCAATGCATTTATTTAAACGTGTGTGTTTCACGCCCTCGTCCTCGTCTTCGTCCCCTCGCCCCACCCTACCCCACACACACCTTCCCGCCCTGCTAACCTTTTCCCCACACCGCCCCCCCCCCATTAACGCTCGCAAAATAAGCAAATTTCTCGCTGCACGCGGTCTCGTATTTTCCATTGCAAATCGTGACGAAAAGAGATATACGGAGAGCATCATCATGGCGCAATAAAGCATATTGCGATAGGACGACGGGTGACGTGATAAATGTGCTTAAGGTGTAGCGTAATAATTCAGTGCGATACAGAGAGTGGATAATAATATGAGCTATCATCACCAAAGCCAAGCCCTTCCCCCCTTTTCAACACTCACTCGTTGGACTGTGCGGTGCGCTGTCCGTGCTGGCGTACTCCGCGCTCGAGGACGTGTCGCTCCTCTCGGGCCTCCGCGGCAGCGACCTCGAGCTCCCGCTCCGGTGGAGGCGCCTCGCCGAGCCCCAGAGACGGAGGGAATGCCTCCTCTCGAGTCGCCCCGGCACCGAGCGGCATCGTGCGAACAGAACTTTGTCGTTCGGGTTACCTGCACAAGCACATTCTTACGTTTCTAATCTTAATTCCCACTCCCCATCCACGCTTCCCATCTTTATCGTCCCGCTTATCCAAAAATCTCGGCCACCTCTTACCGCCGGCTTCTACTTGCGTGTCGGCCGCGGCGGCGACCCGCCCCCCCCCCTCTACCCACACGCACATTCACCCCCACCACCCCCAACGACCTTACCTCGCCCCTTGGCGATAAATTTGCCAAACAAATATTTTACAGACTTTCTCACGGCCGTGCGCCGCTCGCACGTCACGGCTCGTAATTCTCCTCGCCCTATGGGGATGTGAGCGCGACTCCGTACGCCACGGACGTACTCTTCCGGCCGGGCGATTCGTAAAGCGAGACGAGCATCGTCTTCCCGAGTGACTCGACCTCCCAACAGTCGCCTCCCTCGCGTTTCCCCGCTTGGCTGCCGGATTTAACTGCCCACGCGTACCGAGCCTCCATGTCTCCGAGTCCCATGACTGACCTCCGCAAATGACGTCGGCGAGATTGGTTTGGACCGCCTGGTGGGTGACGTCACCGTCCCTAAGGGTGAGCATCTCACCGTGGACGAGGGCCACGGCCTCGTCGTTGCTCATGAGCATGCCGGCCTGGGTTCGGGCGTGGCCCACGTCGCGAGAACTGCGCCGCGCACCGACGCTGTCCCGCCTCAGGCGCTGCGTCTCCGGGGTAACGATGAAGTAGCCTTGGGCCGTGTGGTAGATCTTGCGCTCTTGCATGAGCTTCGCCAGGGCATCGTAGACGAGCTCACGGCTCGGTCGCTGCATCGTCGGGAAGGTATTCTTCAAGGCCGAGCAGAGGGTGCCCAGTGTGGCTGCTTGGCGTTGCGATGTCAGCTCGAGGATCGCCCAGCAAAGGGCCTCGGGCAATGGTGTAAACTGACCCTGAGTGATCGACGTCACCTTGCATTCCTCCACGTCCCCTGCAATTGTAGACGAAGAGACGAAGGCTATTAGCACAGATGTGGGATCGTTCGTTATGGAGTGCGTCAAACGATATCGCCGCGACGCGATATTTGCTTGCACCGAACTTGTCAACGCTTTTTAACGGGAGGGGAAAGGAGGAGGGGTGGTGAAAATCCACGGATATTTTCGTTCCTCGTGCATGGGAGTGGTGTGGACGAGAGAAACGGTAAAGGTCTTCTTAAACCCATTTAGCCAGTCAAATACAGCGATGTAGCCATAGAAAATTTCTCATCTCGTAATTGTCGAGCATTGCATAACGCTTTTGGTCAGGTAGCTCCTCGCTAAAATTGAGAGGTAGTCAAAAGTCGGCTCCGTTTTTTGGGTAGGGAACACCCTGGTCCTGTCACCAATGCGATCAAAATAAATAAATCACGACACCTTCTTTCTCATCTCGTTACATCGCCGCTCTCTCTCGCGCGCGTGCGTCTTCTACATCCCGAGAATACCCGCGCAGACCGTAACGAGATTGTTTAGCAAACGATGGCTAGCGAGTGATTATAATGACCAGTCTCCGGCCAGCGATAAATCCAAAAAACAGCGACTTTATCCGATAAGCTAGTCAAATATAATAAATAGATCGATTTGGACCGGAATTGAGTGTAGCGGGAGTGTAGAGCCGTGGGCGAGAGTCGGTGTGTGTTGGAGGGTGGGTGACCGTAGGAGGGGATGGGGTAGGGTGAAGGAATGAGAGAAAGGGAGAGATAGACCTTGTTACGTAATTGTCGCGCGCGATATTCGCATTCGTTGCGTTTCGGCACGTGACTGGGATCGCGAACCCAACACCGACAACCCGTCTGTCTTCGCTCGATGCGTGTATCGGGTTCTCCGTAGACCAGTTACAGGCGTCCTCCCGTTCGCGGTGCCGCGCGCCATCGGCCAAATCGAGCGACGATGGTAAAAAGCGGGACATACGTAGTGTACGTACGTAGGCTGGACTGGGTAAGAAAGAAGCTGGATTACGGGTCGCTCGATATGCCGGCGTCGCGCTCCCGACGTGACACGAATACGCGCCCGATGGCTTTTGAAAATTCGCGAGTTTGTAGGCCCGGCGCGTGCTCCGTCCTCCGTCGACTCGAAAATAGAAGTTTGTTTCACGAGATAACGATTCTCTCCTTTATTTTATATTTTTTATTTTTTTTATTTTTTTTTTTACTTTTATTTTTATCGCTCTCCTTATTTTCTCTCTTCCCATCATTTGTCTTTTGTTCTTGCGAGCGCCGTGGTCTTGGGGCTTTTATGGCGCATTGCGCAAGGAGCGAGACATTCCGCGCGCGGAAGGTTGAAAATGACGAGACGAAACAAACGACATGAGAAAAATGAGACGAGATAATACGGAGGAAGTAAGAGGAGCGCGGAGGACGAGGACGAAGAGCCGATTGCCGCTAATTGCGTATACCGACACTCGACAAACGATGTCTATCTCTCTCTGTCTCTCTGTCTCGGATCTCAAATCTTAGATCACGAAGCAAGAAGAAGGGAAGGAGGGAGGCTTCCGAGGAGGCGATGAACCTCTTGTCGAGTTAATTTTGAATTCGCCGCTCGCCCATAATTCGCCACGTAATCCAATGGCTGAATGAAAACGAGGAAGCACAATGTGGCTGACGTATCGATCGGTGGCTCATCGCAAAATACAACGACATTACGCGTGTTGATATAATAGCGAATGCCCGGCTTTTGCAAGTGTAATTGAGGCGCGGCAGCTGGATACCAATGCGCTAGCGCGCGTGCACACACATACATCCCAGCCCCCAATATAATGGAATACACTGGGGTGTTGGTTCGACCCCCGCACGTCCGATGAAAATTCGCTCCCAATGGTCGGCTCTTGTTGTAATAATGTTGAGCGAGCTGACCTTCGCTACCTTCGCTTCTTTGTTTTCTTCTATTTAGAGCGCGGAGAACGACCGAGTGCAATGAAAAAATCCAGCCAGAGTATGGATTTACGCGTTGAGTCAAGTTCGATGGGAAGGCGAAAAATCCGTTTAAAAAGCCTGCGAAGCCAATAGGAAGAGGTAAAGACGTGGGTTAGCAGGAGAAGTCGTGAGGCAGTGCGGGAGGGGAAGGGAGAGGAGAAGGAGGAGGAGGAGGAGGAGGAAGAGGAGGAGGAGGAGTAGCGTGGCATGGGAATATGGAAAGCTCGGGGAGGAAAAGTAGGAGGAAAAGGGCTCGAAAGCGGCAAGCCGAGGGCGAATGAGTCGTAATTCAAGGCGCGCGGGTCGAGCTACGACCGATAAATACTTCTAAGCTCAAGTGGCAAAGAAGAAGGTTTCGTTCTATTTCCTATTCATTGCGCCGCGCTGCGTTCTGTGCGCCTCTCGACGTTCTCGTATATCGTATTTCATGCTTTTCGTGAGAGGAGCACCGGTGCGCGCACATAAACCAAGGGCTCGGATGAAAGAGACGGAGAGAGAGGGAGAGAGAGAGAGAGAGAGAGAGAGAGGGCGAGATAAAGAGCCTCGACGAGAATATAAAGAGCCTGTCGAGACTTTACATGTACGTACTTCGCGCTCTAGCTCTCTTTTCCTCTAACTACCCCCCTCCCCCAATCCACCAGGTTGGCCATCCCTCCCCTCCCACTACAACACCCCACCACCCCCTCTCGCACGAATATCGAATTATAGACAATTATCGCGTGGAAGGTATCGCGGCGTTATTTTTTCCCTTCCTTTTTATTTGGCCGAGGCGCCCAAGAGGAAAGATCTCGCGTCGT
>NW_011948425.1:7342991-7391757 GCF_000503995.2 Ceratosolen solmsi marchali | reverse complement strand
AGGAGGTGGAGCGTGAGCGAGTAAAGCTCGTAAAGCTCTGATCGACAAGTCTTGGCTTACACCTGTCTCTCGGTTGCTTTAAGGGCGGCGTGGGTGGACGCGAAGGTCGGCAGTTCTACGCGGCGAGCGATAATAATTCCTCATCCCGTGATTTACGCTCGCTCGTTCGCTCGTGGAGAGATGAGGCACGATGAGGCGCATCGCTCTTTGCTGGGCAGCCGGAGAAATCGTGGATGGGCCATTTCCCAGGAAGAAAACGGATGGAAAGTCCATGCGATTGAATTCACGGCGCCGCCGAGAAAATAATGCGAACGCGAGGCCTGGACAAAGACATTTGTTAAACGTCCAGAGCTTCCGTAGCGCTCGTGGACTTTCGACGATCCATCGAATCGAGCGCCTCGATCGCGACTCTTTCCACTAAATCCGATGAATTTCGCGCCGCGTTATCAATCATGGTAAAGAGCTATTTTTCGAAAGCCAACGAACGGCGGAGCCCGCGGATGAAATTCCTCGGGGATTATGTTTTCTACGCGGGCTGACGTGGCTCGAGTGGTGAAACATTCGTTCGGAAATGACAATTGTTAATCGTGTCTCGTAGAGTAGGTTGTATGCTGAAATTGCGTTTTCCGCGCTGATGTGTCTTATCTGAGCTGAAAATTCAATTCGTCTGCGCTGTACTGGAACTTACGAAAGAATGTTACTTTATCAAAGAGAGATACGCGCGACGCTGACACGGCGAATGTGTGTTACTTTATTATTTCGATTAGACATTTGGATTATTTTTAGATAAATTAGAACACGTTTGGAGCGCTCTAACGACAACCTCTATAATAATACTTAAAAAGTTATGCTTATATGCTTGCGCGTGCGTGTGCATTCCCCATTGATTGAATAATATTTCTTGTGCATTTACATGTGTGCGGGGAATCAAAAATATAAATTACGATAGATTTTATTAATCGTTAACACGTTTTTGACGCATAAACTTTAATAAACAAGATTACAATATTAGCGAGATGTTAGAAATCCGATAAGTTAAGGCAAAAACGAAAACACAAAACAAAACAAAACAAAAACCAAGAGGCATAAAATTTCTCTACATAGTTAAAGTGTAAAGTAGAACTGCGGAGCGGCGATTAAAATTAACGTGAACACTAATTAATTATAAAAGTAAGCTTTAATGATGGTGCATTAAAGATTCTTGCTTGAGAACGACTTCATCCTTCTTAGTACTTTTTACGATCTCTTTACGGCCCGAAAAATAAATCTTCCCAGCTCGATATCGCGCGCGCGAGATGTAGATCTTGAGATTTCGCCTTCTTTTAAAATGGACGGATCGTTCAAGGGAGGAAGCCATAAACGAAAGATACATATACACGTAGATATAGATATGCACAGTCAGTGAAAAAGTGTGGGAGAGAAGAAGAGAGAAAGTGAGCGAATGGCGGAATGAGCTGGCCAGCAATAGAGATAGATACAAAGAGAGAGAGAGAGAGAGAGAGAGAGAGAGACAGACAGAGAGAGAATAGAGAAATAAACTTTGTTGAGACGAGCAGCAGAGGACTCCGGCGCATGTACTCGCGAACGTCTCTCCCTTGTCTTGTGCTTTTAGTTACATCGAGTACTCGGCATTATTTTTCTTTACGCCAGGCATTTATTAAAATTCGAGAAAAATGCGAGTTGCACGTTTAAAGGGAATCGCCCTTTGGACACGAGAATGTATACTATGAAAAGAGCTTTAATGCACATCTCACTAAACGCCCGCGTACTTTACTTTTTATACCGTGAGCACTCATTATTAACGAGAGCATCGTTTCAAGTTCGTCGTTACGCGCTTTTCTTCCCTTTCTCGTTAAACTTTTTTTATAATATGTATATATATATATATATATATATATATATATATATCATTTTCTCGCACGAGCGAAATTTAATAAATAAATTCGCATTTATTTTTGCGATTGCATGTGTCGAGTAATGTAATTAACGTACGACGAATTGGGATTCGTAAAGATCTTTGCGATTATTGGTTAAAGGTTCCTTTTATGTTTATCGGTCGAATGTGTATCGGCAAATTAATATGAGTTCTAAAAATGTTTAATGCACTATTTGTTGTATCAAATAAGAAAATAAAAGTTTCACGAAAGACTGGATTTTTATAAAAGAAACTACATAGTAAAACGATATATTTGCATCCAACCTCATTTCGCAATACAGTGATCTTACGAATTGATATAAAAGGACAGACTTATGCATTATGCATTCACTGATATGGAGCCTTAACGTAAATCGAATAAAACTTTATGTCAAGCTTTATTTCAAGCATTAGCCAACACCTATTTAGCCTTTAATTAATTAATCGCTATTGGTGATGCATTTTTGCGAATTAATCTCTTTCATCTCTTACATCTTGAAATTGTTATAAATTGTACAATACTCATTATCATCTACCTTACTAACTTACTACCCATCTTTTTTTTATATAACCAATTTGGATTTATATGAACTCCAACAAAAAGAGTGAAGGCCACTTTGAAGGGGTTAATATTATAAAGAGAAAAGGAAATATATATATATATATACACCTAGTGCGTTTATGTTTTCATAAAATAATAATTGTCTAGCCGTAAGAATAAACTGTACGTATAGTTTAATCCATAATGGAACTATAAAGTTATTTATATATCAATAGTTTTATTTGCCGTTATTAATATTATTTTATCGCGTGAATTAAATCTGATATCTTTATGTACAATTTATTAATATATTATATTGTATTTTAAATTTTATTACACACGAAGGATTATAAGATTTTTCACGTAAAATAACAATACTCGTCACTCGAGCGTAAGTAGGTATAATTGATTGTTCGATAAAAAAACATTTTTCGCTAAAGTTTAAAATATTGCAAGGTTATGATAAAATGTTATTTCGACTTTTCATTCGCACATAATATGAGCTGAGAAATTGCAAATGAAAATTACAAGTGTATTGCATAATCGTATCTCAGAGGCACGTCAAATTTATTTTCCACTTTATTCTCGTATCTCTCTCTCTCTCTCTCTGCGCGCGCGTGCTTGCGTGCGCGTGTGTGTCAACAAGGCGCAATAAATTTTTCAAAAATCGCTTGAAAATGATCTATTCTTTCGGTCGATGAATCAGAAAGTTGGAGACGAATTTTTGTTCGAAAAGCAAAGTGGCTCTATTGTACGCGTATGTAAGTAGGTTATGCAATTTCTCGTCACATTATTCGTACAGACAAGGAGGAATTGGACGGCAGTTTTTAAAGCCACATTGACGAATATATTGCTCGCTAGACAAATACAATTTTATTGTGAGAACAACATTTTAGCTGCGGTAATTGAGCAATAAAGGCATTTAGAAGTAAAACGATGGAAGCGGGAGTGATTGGAAAATCGATTTCACGAGGCGGTATTGAGAAGCCCGTGGCCCGGGCATTTTCCATTGAATTTTCGTCAGACGACGCCCGCTATGAAAAAGATGTTTAATTCACCATCCAAAGAAAGGAAGAGACGCATCTAACGGTTCTATGGTCCTTGTATCACTGTAGCGGCGGTCAGTGTGTTAAAATCACAACTCCTCGTGCTATCCGTATTATAATTATTAGCCTCGCATCGCAACGAAGATAGCGAGCAAAAAGTAAGATCGATTAAACCCCGGCTGATTGATAATCCGTGGCTTTAATCATTCGCCAGGGGGGGGGGGGGTTTTGGGGGGGGGGGGGGGGGGAGGGCAGAGGCAGAGGCTCGAACTCGAGCTCGTGGAAGAGCTTGATTAACTGCGGGAGAGTGGACCGAAAGTGGAGCGCCGTCGGGAGTGAACGCGGGAATAAATAATCCGCGGGACAGTCGATGAAATGGTCGCCTCAGAGGAGCGCGGCAGACGAATGGGGGAGGCGCCCCCGGAGCAGACTACTTCCGCGTTGGTAGGGCGTAGACCGGGAGTTTAGCGAGCCGAGGTTTTGGCGGCTGCCGCGCCTCGATAGCTCGCGGGCCAATAAATCAGACGTTACCGACATTAACGCCGATTATAAATAGTACCAGGATTGTATTATGTACACTGCTATTCGTCGATACTGGTTATTAGCAGTAAAAGCCGTAGGCATTCGACAATCTAGCGCCGGTTTTTTCTTTTCGCGCCGACCCGCGCCTTTTACGACTTGAGTATGTGCGACATAATTAACGAGCGGCGCAAATAGCGCTCGCGCCGAATCGACAGTTTAAATTCAATTAAGATTTCGCGCGCTTGCGCAATCGGTCGTCTTCCCCGCAGCTGGACACCTGTCCGGAGCCAAGGGTGGGAGAGGGACTATTATTAGCAGCAGCGCCTTTCTATCGCTCCACACTTTTTCGTGTGCGCGTGCGTGCGTGCGTGAATGCCTGCAACCTTCCAGCGCATTATACGCGCCCACGTGCCGATTTTCCCCGGTGAGAGGCAAGCGGCATTCGCGGCTCGTGCCCACGCTAATTTGGGCGGACGCAGGAGTCCGTTTACGTTTGCGCAATGCCGACGGGTGCGCGTGATAATGCGCACGGCCGTAATAATGCAAAAGAAACAGAACAAAAAAAAAAAAAATAAAAAAATACCCTGAACGTAGCGGTGCGGCTTATCGCTACGAACGAGCAGCTATTAAGCTGCCGCGAAGATAAGCCGAAATAGCCGCGAGTACGATTCATCGAGCCACACCCCCCCCCCCCCGCCAAGGCAAGTGCATCGTTTGGCGAGTTTGCCGCAAGTTCGGCGAGTAGTAAGGACCATGAATCAATATAGTACTGGTGGAAGGGGATTGGGGCGGGGATGGGGCACTAAAGGATAAAGAATTAGAGAGAGAGAGAGAGAGAGAGAGAGAGAGAGAGAGAGAGAGAGAGAGCGAGAGAGAATAATATCGCAGTGGAGAGAAACTCGGCGACGAAACGAGCGGTGTGACGTGAAGGTGTGGCGTGCAAGAACCAGTGTCCGGTTAAAGGTACGAAAAAGCCTTTTTCATTAGCCCACGCGACCACTGGGAAAATACGACGTCTCACGGATTGTCGGGAGCCGTGCTTTGGTACTCAATGTACGCGCAACCGTTCAATTTTATGCATCGAATGTTTATTTTATTTCTTTGTGCGCGTGCTTTCGGGATGTTGAGGAAAGAAAGAATAGAAGAGAGATAGAATGGGGAAAAGTTAAGAAATTCATAGGCTTGTGCAATAATCAGCGTGTTATTAACGAACGCGAATAATGTCAATTCAGCACTTAAGAGCGAATGATAAGGCGAATTAGACCGTTGGGCCTGGAGAATAAAAAGTGCGCTTGGCAAAAATTTCGAGAGGAAAATCATCGCGTCATTTCGCTGACTGTCGAAGAAACAAACACGGAAATGCGAAATGCCTTTGCGCGGACAAGCCGCCTATAACTATAATTGTTGCTGTAATTATAGTGATAAAGAGAGTAACGATATCATTATGGATTATTCAAGGCGGTAGGTTTAAGCTAAAAAAAACGCATTGATTACGGAATTTAATCCAATGGAAGTTTATAAAATCGGTTACTCGCCGGTTACTCGCCGATTACTCGATCTTAGACGAGTGACTTAAACTTTATGAAAATTTCACGATATTTCATTATAGTTTAATTTTAATAACGGGACGTATAGTATGCGCCAGTAATTTCTATCATAATGCACGCTAAAGTGCACTTCATCATAAGTAATTAGGTGCGAACATATTATATACCGTATTCGTATCTGCAATGTAATACTTCATCCACTTAATATCTCATTATGTTTATGAAGGAATTTTCTCAGCGCGGCGGATTAAGAAAAAAGCGATTAAAAGAAAAAAGCGAAACGATACACAACCTCCCCCTCCTCCTGCCCCTTCCCACTGATTGATCGTGACATTGAACGGGATGTTGCTCGAGCTTAGCTTTGGCTAAATTAATGTATTATACATGTATAATGAAGCGAAGAACGGAGAGATGTAATCACGCGTATAGAATACAGTGAAGATAATTATGATTATATAATCTTGTTTCTTAACAGTAATTTAAAGCCTTTTGTCATCGGGGTGTGTGATCTTGCCTTCCATTTCATTATTTATACTTTCGTAGCCTTTCCAAATACGTTTGCCTACAAACAGTTTGCACGTACAATGAGCTGAAATCGTGTAATTCTCAACGACGTATCCTCTCGTTAACTCGATGGCAAAGAAGCGCCTTCGCAGAACATGACGTACCTCGCCTTTTTAAAATATCAGACAATAATTTTTGTTCTCCTCCTCCACGACGACGACGACCACCACCACCACCACCACCAAACCATCACGACCATCACCTCCTCCTCCTCCTCCTCCTTTCTCAACCTTCTCAACCTTACCGCACGGTTAAAAGTAAAGAAATAGCATTCTGAGAATAGACACGTCGAGCATCGAGTGACGAATGAATAATGCATGTACAAAGTGTGAATATGTCCCATTGTGAAAGACACACGGGTTGGCTATTTTACAACTTGGCGATCCTGGCTCCCGCCACTGGATTTATGTTTTACTCCCGGAGGCAATCGATATCGCGACAAGCGAACACACGGGGTATCGGGGCGAAAGGAGTAATGGGTCCATTTGCCCGTGTATTTCGTTGTGTCGGCGGCGCCAAGCGGCGCGCGTTGCACAAGAGTCAATTATCCGCTCGCGGCTAACGAGACTTCCGCTGGAAATGGCGTCTCCGTGTTGAAAGAGGTACGCCGAACAATGAGATTCCTCGGGAAATCGCAGGAGAGGCTTCTTTAAGCGTTCGCGAGCTTACGGCGGGGCGAAGGAGGAGGTGGAGGAGATTATTCCGAATTACATGCGTCGTGTGTCGCCGGCCTCCTTTATCATTCCCGCGCAGCCCAATGATAGTACCTGGGAAAGTAAATTACCGTTCTCTGCGCATGTAGACGACAAGCTGCGAGCGCCCGAAACACTCTCCCATTAGTCCCACGTCTTGCTGTCTTTAACTATTGTACGCCGGAGAAAATCTTTTACAATAGGTATTACACTTGGTAAAAATACATTATTTGCTGAGCGCTTAAATCATTGGCTCGCATTGTTTGCTAATTCCGGGGGAAAATTTGATATCCGCTTTTAGCAGCTTCGCGTCGCTACTTCACTTTGATATGCATGCAATACCACTACCGCATTGTTACGCTATTTATAATGCTTTGCTCGATATTAAGGACGAATAAATAAATCACGCGTGGCTCTGTAGCTGGGGAGCTCCAATCGGATGCTGACGACAGAGCTGGGCATTATCGATTGTCCGATAAATAGGGCAACGCTTCCATGACTCCGAGCTATTATTAAAAGCTATACGATAAGGATTCCGATTGATAGATAGGATACCAGTGTCGAAAGCTTTGGCCTTTATATAGTAATGACCTCGCAACACTATCGCATCTCCGAACAATGCCGATCAATTGCGAGACCGAGGCGGCAGATTATTCTTCTATATCTCGGTATCTTGCTTGGCCTCCCCGTTGAAGAATTCTTCCTTTTCGTGGCTTTTTTTATTAATCTATCACATTACATTATCACTATCGTCATTGAGCAATACTTTTATCCTTTTATCAGTGACAAAACTTTCGATATACACTGTATTAAATCGCATTTGAGGCTGCTGAGGTCTTGTTTACCTTCAATCTGTTGAAAATTAACGTGTTTGAACGCGATAACGTTAGGGAAGAGGGACGAAACGAATGCTCTTATCGTCATATCGTTGCTTGTACTTTCGTACGACAATGTAACTATCATATTGTTGTTAAATTTACGTTAGTAATAACGACATCGGCTCCCTCGCGCATCATAAATTATTCGCATTATCTAGAGTTTTAATGTAAACTTTATCGAAGGAACAACGATTACTAGTCGCATAGTAACATTGGCATAGTAACATTTTACTGCTGCTCTCACTTAACTGAATATTTTCACTTTTCGATGGCCAAACGTTTATTCTACAAAGGCAAATGTATTACAATGCACCATTGATTGTTGAAGATTATTTATATTTAGGTATTTAGGTGAATTTTTATTTTTCTTTCTTTTATATTTATTTAATTTTTTTCTTTATAACGATGCGATGTTTAATATTTCGACAAATTGCCATTTCATTCTCCGCGATGACTCGCACTTTTTAGTCGTATTTCTTTGTGTAAAGTGCACTTTAATTAAAAAGACTCTTGTAACAATGCAACAATCTACGCTATTGGCACATGAAATATAAATAAATGGATGGATTTAAATTAATATGTAACTCAAGAATGCTCTTCGCTTTGTAAATATTACACCGGATTTTTTTAAAGAACGCGATATTTTTCTCGGCAAACAAACTCCTTGTAAAGCGTGAAACATTGCCATTGATTATAACTTCTAAGAATAGATTATCCGGGGCACCCGTATGCAGATGAATAAATACAGAGATCGCATTGTGATAATTAGAGTTTTAAATAATGAAAAGAATAACTGGCTTGTAATAATTATTTATTCTTTATTACATTTATAAATGCTCGGACAATTTTAAAGTCGAGAGAGAGAGAGAGAGAGAGAGAGAGAGAGAGAGATGAGATTAACGCGATCGCGTAAAAATGTTCATTCGCAAAATCCAATGGCTTTCAATTTTGATACTTTTTATACGATTAATTATAGGAATTATTCGTTATACATTTCAATGTATTTCTTATAATATATGAGAGTATTATTAGTTATAATAATAATATTAATAGTAATATTATATATTAGTATTATAATTATTATACATTAATATTAACATTGTATACCCCTTATAAGTACATGCTAACAGATTATGCGTTTAACCGCGTAATTGCAATAAAATTACGCGAATCTATCTTCATCGATAGATAATTTTATATATATATATATATATCAAATTCTAAAATAATTCGCCAATACTTTTCTATATTACCTCATCATTCATTATACTATTTTCATTCTTTATGTGAAATTTTTTCGTTCTAATATTCGTTCTTTCTCTCTCTCTCTCTCTCTCTCTCTCTCTCTCTCTCTCTTTCGCTCTCGCTTTCTTATACTTTCTTGCTTTACAGCTTCAGATAAAATAGTTTATTTACATAAATATTTTATGCGCGCACGTTCTCCCAGTGGCCGCGCAAAGCATGTGGGATTCTATTTTTTCAATTTTTAAGTACGCAAAAACGCTTGACGAGTGTCAGAAGAGAGATCGAGGGGATCGCGGGAGAAAGAGGAAAGCCCCGGTGTACCTGTGTGCGTAAGCCTGAACTCGACAATATTTATGGCAAGATGACGCGTAGGCTGTCGTTTGCGTTATCTGTAACTGCTTACAGGGTTTCTTACTTCTTAACGTCAACGGATTTCATTTCACTTCCCAACACTTTCAATCTTTGACTGATCCCTCTCTCTTTCTCCTCCCCCCAGCCCGTCATACGCGCTCTACTCCCTCCCCCGGAACCGCACATAGATTCGCTCCACCATGATAGCCACGCATAACATCACGATCAGAAATTAAATCATCTACAGTTGCTCATTCATTCTCTTTGTTTCTGTTTATTATTATTCTTATTTTATTTTTTAATATTAGAAATTTGAAGGAAGCATCCCGCAATCGGCCAAATCATTGTCTATTTTTATTGAGTATTTTAGTTGCAATCGCGTTTTTCTACCAATCGTTAACGTTCACCATACCGAATAATTACTGGATAAATATTATTAAGAAATGAATGTAATTAATTGAATCATTTTCTCTTGCATAAAAGTCTTTGGTGAAATTCCACTCTTGCTTACAGTTATAATGATTCCAGATACAGATCATTCCCAAAGACCTTACATTTTTGTTGAACTTTCATACTCTTTGTAAAAGATCTTGAAATGCTTTCGGATTTTATGGTTTTTTTATATGCGCGCGCATTTCAGTGTTTTGGCAGTATTTAACATAAATAGTTAGAATAGCAGAATACGAAAAAAATTAATAATAATTACGAGTATAATATAGCATAGTTACTTTCAAAACTTGAAATTTAAAATCTTCCCCATAGCAGTAATTTATTTTCATACGCCTATTGAATGAAATAATAATCATAAGCTGCTTATGCGCATAATTTTTGAATTTATTTTTGTAAATGAGGCTGTTTCGTAGAGTGAACAAAGTGTATGTACAGTAATATGGCGAAGCTTTTAAAAACTCGGATTTACTTAAAATAATAAACACACGTGGCAATCTTGCAATAAGAAATGGAGATTTATCGGAATTTAATAAACTCTTGATAAGTATTTACATTTAACACATGGAAAGTATGATTTTTGTTATATTAAATTCCCCACGTTGCCTCTATTATCAGCGAGCACTCTACTTATTGAACACTCATTAAATAATGTTTCCACATTATTCGCACTTAAACAATATTAGCGATGAAATCGAAACGAATAAGCTAATGAATAATATTAAAATTCAACTTAACAAACAATTCTGCACAAAACCTCTAATATTATCAAAGTAAATTCTTGTAATAACATATCGAACATTTATTGCATATATACATAGGGATATAGTGGAATTTGTTATGTATAAGCTCTATAAATTCTTGCAATAAATTTATTACGTTACTTATTGTTCAAAATCATAAATCAAGAAGTAATGTTAGTAGACACTAAATACTTTCTAATTAATAATTGAAGGAAGCAGAAAAATCTTCATAGTACGTTAAATAAAATGAAATACAAAATACATTCGCTTTATATTCATGCGATATTTATATTTATATTTTTACACTCGATGATTTTATCGCATCATTAATGGCACATTAATCACCCGTAATTTGTTTAATTTCAAGATCTACCAATATCTTCGTGATTTCAAATGTAAAATATATCGCTAGCTATATTTATAGGTTAATACATTCGAAGAAGGATAAAGAAAACAACATATAAATATAAACAGCAACACATACTTTCGAATATATACTGTGTATATTATGTGCATTATGTTTCATATTTATAATTATTTTTTATTTTATTTATTTTTTTTTTTTGTTATAGTTTTCTTCGATACAACAAGAAATGCCATTGACATGGACGGCAATGTTAAAAGTTCCAAATAATCGTTTGAACGGTTTCAAATTTCTATTTCAATGGCAATTTAAGCTCATAACGTAATTCGGCCCAATTGAACACAAACAATGTATGCTGATTATTGAAGAAACAGCAAGCTCGATAATACCCAATAACGCTAATTTCATGAAACCCATATGGTAGTTGACACCACTGGGCCTCGATTGCGCCAATTGCACCATAAAATCTCCCTGCATTATTCGTAACAACGGACAAATTAACGAGTACATCCGATTTCCCTTGCGCCCACTACAGGCTAACGAACGAGAAAAACAATATTCCTTCTTGAAAGCCAACTTATCATGGTTAAGGCGCTGAATGTCGAGTAGAGGATCTTGAGCATAAACCTGATAAGAATAGAACGGTTTATCGCCGCTGGAATAGTGCATCCGAGGGCACAGGAGGTTACTACTACAGGTTAAGTGCCAAGCTCCGACTTCTCTTACTAACAAAAACGCCTAATATTTCCGGTTTCCCATGGCCTCCTCCTTGTATACCTATCAGTAATTCGGGCTTTTTCCACGCATGTACAATCAAAACAAAATGAAACAAAAACAGCAACAATAAAATATGAAAGGCCCACCTAAATTAGCAGGGCCGCCGTGTACGTATGTGCGATGTCCGTGGCGGCGGCCTTGAATCTCCGATTCTCATTGAGCCGTGGCCGTGTCATTCACATTCATATGGGCCTGTGATGACAAACCACACCGCGCAAACCCAAGTGCACATGCAGCAGTCGGAACCGGGGAAAGAAAGGGTTCTCGCGAATGGCGATCCACGACTTTGCTATCGAGTAGTCCGTGTGAATTGTCCGGGTTGCGCGGCTCTGTATCGAGAGACCGAGATCAAGGCGCGCAGCCGTTACTTCCTTTGGGCTCTTTTCGGCGAGCGTTATCGCTCCAATTCTCCCCCGAGGACTTCCTCGTTGTCGGGAAGCGACGCCACCCCACCGCGATCCCTCAGCTGACTACTCGTCTCGCGATCACTACGACGGGAGACCACCATGGGGGTACTCGGGGTCCCGCCGATCTTCCGATACTCGCCGACTCGCGGCCCACACATTGACAAAACAAACCCACGGCGAAAGTAGGTTGGCTCCATTCCGACCCCCACCCCCGAGCCTCGACCCACCGAGATAACGGATCTGGCGCTCGCGCGGGGGGAAGTTGCCGTGTCGTGTCGCCGACAGGCCCTTTTTGCCGTCTGTCCCCATATTAGTCGTCGTTTTTGCCTTCGGCTGCCTGCTGCGACTCTGTTTGACTGTCGAGGTACGCGAGCGGCGCAAAAACCTAATTGTCTCTACATATTACGTCGCTTAGGTTGTGGATTGAGAGAGCTCGGCTTCCTGATTTTCTTAAGGACCCGCTTCGTGCTACGCCGGCGACCGGCGACCTTAATGTTTATTATTCGCGCATCGGAGCCAACGACGAAAAACTACCGTAATACCTCTAATCCGCGTATTAGTAAAGAAATTTAATTGACGTGCAGTTTAGAAAGCATCGAGCGCGCTCGATCGACGGCTCGTCGTGGTAAAAAAACTTGCGATTGCCTCGTCGTTTTTACCTCGTGACAAGAATACACGACCGTACGTACTAGCGCGTGTTTATGCGCCACATTTTTTCGCCGACTTTATTCCACGACTTTTTGGTTTTTGCCTTGTTTTTTGTTTTGTTTTGTGTTTTCCTCGTGATATACATACGTATGTGGACGCGTCACCCTGGCCACGGAACACCTACGTCGACTTGTCTATTACGAGTCTCATCCCACCCCCGCCCGTTTCTCGACTTTCTCATAGCCCGATAGGAGCCGCCCCCCCCCCCTTTTCTCATTTCATCCCGTTTTTAACCTCGCATTATCTGGCAATTACCTCTTCAACAAGTGCTGCCCCACTCCCCATCGTGAAACATACATGGCCATGCTTGGAAATCCAAAGGGCCAAGCTCGTGGTCGTTGGGTCTCGGGATTCTCCGGCGAATTGTTGATGTATCGCGCAAGGGCGACGACGACGAGATAATAAAATCGTCCTAGAGATCGGCCACTCGTCACCTTTCCATTCACCGCTCTCCCTCATCCCCGCCCCCTTGATTTGCTTTATTTTGCTTTATCTCCGGGCTTTTCGGCGCAAGTACGACGTGCCAGGTGTTCGAAGCTACGCCTCGTTAAGCTTTATGAATCGTATCGCGGCGTCGCTAATTCACGGCCACTGCTCGCTCCGATGAAATCACCGCCCCTCCTGCTCCTCGGCTGCTGTTGTGAATCGCGATTGCCGTCAGTTGGGAGCCGCCGCCAATCGTCGACGGCCATCCGGGCATCGTTAAAATCCCTCCTAGACTCCACTACTTCGACTTAATAAAACGATCCATTCGATAACGAGGGCTTTGAATCTCGGGTCATTAATGGCGCACGAGACCGCGACGGATTAAGATTCCAGCGGCTTATTACGGCCGGGAATAATCGCCGTTATAAATGACGCGCGTTGCGTATTCGCGTCTTGGATGATCGCTCCCCCCTCCCTCAGCCATCCCACCTTGGGAGTACAAAATAATCTCTCGGTCTATCGATTCGTTATCGCGACTCGCACACTACGACCACGGAAGGAAGGTCGCGCGGAGAAAGTCCGCGCCGTTATTAATTGCCCTCCCTCGGCTTGATAACGAATAGGCTCGCGGTGAGCTGTTCGAGGAAGGAGACTCGGAAACCCGCGAGGGCCCTCGATACGGCCCAATCGCTTGTGACCACTCGAAAGGCAGCCGGCTACCACCCGACTTCTCCGCTTTTCTTTTCATTTCATTTCATTTCTTTTCTTTTCTTTTCTTTTCTTTTGCCGTCGTAGGCGCGCCGCGCGTCATTAATCCAACTGATAAATCAGAGCGCCTGTGTGGCTTTGGCCCTGCTCCCGGTCGCCATTGTCGGTACTTTCAGCACCGGGATCTCGAGGGATATCTCACGGTGAAAGCGCGAACGAGCGGCATCGTCCCCGTGCGCTATGCTCCCTGTATGAAAATGATCTACATACACGATAAGATCGCTCCGATTGCGCTCCCCGACCCCATACTATCGCGCCTAAGAGCCAGTGCTAATGGCGGTCCCGAGAAAGTCCAAATTTTGTATTACGCGCACCGCGTCGATTAAGAGAAAATGCAAGAGATCTTTGCGGAGTTGCCGCTGATACGCGTCGGGCACTTCTAATCCGTCGATTGTAATAGCCATCGCGATAGATCATTAATGCAGCCGTCCGCGTCTCTTCTCCCATCGCCCCCTATTCTGGTCACGCGCTGACCATGCACGCACATACAAATCGCTCATCTCCCAGGTATATCGAGATCGAACGTATTGGCAGTTTTCCTTTTCCTTCAACTCGCGGGTGTTCATGGATAAGCGTACACCGGAATTATTGTGGTGACGAGGGCTCGTCGGACGGGCAATCGCGCGCTCTCTCACGCTTTCCCCCCATTAACCTACATATGGTCGGTTATTATCGGTGGCAGTCGTCGTGTTTCACGATGGCTGACTACTTGAGCATCACTGGCCGAGCGATTACGTCGCCTACCCCTAGAGATCATACGGCTAAGACGCTAAGAATAATGTGGGAGGAGCGCAGCCGAGCGAGCGAGCGAGAGAGAGAGAGAGAGAGAGAGAGAGAGAGTCACGTGCGCCCCGTCTGTCACTCTCGAGCGCTAGCCGATTGAAAAATTGAAAAATTGTTATGATAGGTACCGGGGCGGCTAATGATAGCTTTTTGCCCGGCTCGCAAACTTCGATGGATCGGTCGTTTACCTCGTCTAATTGTCCTCTCCCACCCCCACCCCCACCCCTCGCATCTTTAAATTTGTGTACTAAATGATCGTATAATACGGCAATTTGTCTTGGCGCACATTCTCGGGCCAACGTTAAAAATGCACGCAGGTATTGTTGTTGGCAATTTTGAAAGTAATGATAATAATGAATATGGGTAATAGAGGTTGTAAAGTTCCCTTTACGTTGCTCAGCCCACTTATGTGTAGGGTAAGTTGCATTGAAAGTGTAGAAAGACGGCTAGCAGAGTAGGCCCATTTGGTATATAAAAATATATATTTTATTTATTTGAAGTTGATTGGCGCAGCGACATTTACTTTGCCCTGCGCGTTTATGTTTAACCAGCGATTCACGTCCGATGTTGTTGTAGGATTTGCGGAGCAATGATCACATAACGAATTAACAAGCATTACCCAGTCTCGGTTGGCAGAGTTTTCGATTAATTTATCTTTAGGAGGAGCGCACTCTCAGATAAATTCACTCCATTTGTAAATGTCAAAATATTTGACTAAGATATTCGTATTCAATGGAAGGAGCTTGGGAATTTTGTAATGCGAGGCATGTGAATGTAGACAATTTTCGTGGTATATTTTGAAACGCGGACTGAACTTTCTTGTCGCGTTAAGAAACGCATGAAAAAGGAAGAATTTTGAAAGGTAAAACGTGAGGCTTTGGCAAGGCAACTCTAGCAAGTACGATACCCACTGGCTTTACCACTGGCGTCATTTTAATTTACAAATCTCAATAAAATAGCGTATTAATATTATTTATGTGAATATGCAAATGGAGCCGCCGCAGCGTTAAAAATAATAATAAATAATAATAAAAAATAATAATAAGAAGAAAAAGAAAAAGAAAATTTGTATGTTGGATATAATTTTAATCATTTATCATTTGTAGTTATCATTATATGTTTTAACTAAGTTTTTTGGTAAAATAAAAAGGAAAAAGTCAAGGAAAAAAAACACACCTTCGTAACACACACGATCAGTCGGTAGTTGTTTCACAACTGCAACAGCCATTATAAAGAAGCCGCCATTATCCTTTTACAAGATCATAATCTCTTTTGAATTATAATAATCTCTCACATTTACGAGATTACGCGAGGTGACGTGGACTGTGCCGGATAAGCGAAAGAACATAATTTAATGAACAATTCGTGCAATCCTATTGCGCTCAGCATTAAAGAAAACATTATTGGGATTATTGCTTTCAATGACACGCGCGCAGCATTAATAATTGTAAACGGTGCTCATCGCAAGCCACGACGCGAAATTAATCGGCTTTTCACGACGAGTGAAGACTGAAGAACTCCTTCCCATTATCCTTTTTACGAGGCGCACTGCAGCTGCTTTCGTAAATCCCCATACTTTGGATTCTATCGAAACTCATGCCAATCCCACGCCCTCTTATCGGGCTGTAGACAGACAGTCGGGATTGTCTGTCGACGGGATCCCTCCATCCACTCCTCACCACTATTCTTGCCAGCCTCACATCCATTATCCCACCACCCCAGCCCGTACGACAGTCTGCTGTGTAAGAAACGGTCTTCCCTTTGTCGAGTTTGTCCAGTGTATACCGAGGAAATGAATTCGCGACTGAGTGCAGCGTCCATAGAATTGTGAATCTGCGGAATCTGAAGAAACCGAATCTGCGGGCCAATGCGTCGAGGCTGCCACGACCGAGGGGCTCGCCGCACTTTTTGCGCGCTCCCGACTTTCTTTTTCCTTCTCTGGCGGCGCGACAACGAAATGCACTCTCGCTCCGCTTTCCTCGAAAGAGGACAACTCCCTCACCTGCACGATCTCCGCTCGAATTATTGCACAAGCAGTAATGCCACGTCGTCTCGCGAGAGCGCGGCATATTCAATTAATTTCGCCGTCATTAGGGAGATGCGCTACAACGGAACGAAATCGTGCACGAAATCTCATTTACGTGCGAACTGACTGAGCCGCACGGGAGGCGTACGTAGGAGGACAAGAGGCAAAGAGAGAGAGAGAGAGAGAGAGAGAGAAAGAGAGAGAGACGGGAGGAGGAACTATTGGGGGATGCTGCCCGGTACACTTGTGTACGTCATAATCGTGTCGAAGTGAGCTTTGGCCGTTGTTGACGCGGATCTCTCTCTCTCTCTCTCTCTCTCTCTCTCTCTCTTCCCTCTTTACGGTTTTTTAATTCCGTAGGCGTTGAATGCATCGGCCACCCTCTCTTTTCAGTATAAAAAAACCATGTACTCGAGCCGCCGTAATAAAGACGTTTTGCGGTGGTGAAATAATATTTCACAAGCACAGATCCCCTGCCCGTCTTTCATCCTCCTCTCCTTCTTTTATACCGACTCTCCTTCTTTCTTCGCTCTCTTAAAAGAACGAATTCGAAAGTTCGCCAAGAGAATTGACTCGTTCGCTTCATAATTTAATAGTCTGTTGCATGCAGATAGTGGAGGGAGGCGAGTTGCAATTAACCACCGACTGTGCCACCGTGCAATGCAACCCAACGGCCTTTGTTATAAATCTCGGGTGTTGGGAGTCGGGCGGTGGTCGGTGGCAGTGACGTGAACGGGGAGAAAAATGGAACAAGAAAGAGGAGCCAAAGTCTGTTCTTCCTCTCCATAGAGCGCAAGGGCTTACGCAAGAGCGAAATGAAAGCGGCTCTCGCGTAAGACAATCGCGATGCTGCGTTTACAAGTAATTCGGCGAGCGAGATTTATTGTTTACTTTGAACGAGGCTCTCTTAACGAGGCGGACGATCGTCAAGGAAGATGGTGAAAGTGCTGCGGGATGAATCGAATTTCAAGGTAGGGTGTGAAACGGGGGCGATCAGGTGGAGGGCGGGTGGTTTGGGGGGATGGAGCGGTGGGTTGTAACGATTCGCCAGTTAATCGGGCGGCAATCGCGACACCGAGAGAAGCGATCGGTTGGGACGTAGTGCCCCGAGAGCTTATCGACATGCACGGAGATGCGATAAGTCCCCGGATGAAAACTCGGTCGAGGGAGAGCGTGAGAGTCTCAGCGGAGCTCCGCTCGCTCGCGGCAATTTGCATGACTCGCGCGCGACGCGGACAATGAATAAACGAAACTCGCGCATCGGCGAAACGATGTCACTCGTCGCATGCTCGGCTAATCGAGGCATTTCGGGTTTCGAAAGCACGGACGCCGAGGGAAAATAGCGGTGAACAGCCCCCCCCCATCCCACCAATCATCCCCGCCGCCAAACACAATACACACATACATCCTCGACGTCTCCCCACCCATACAAACCACCATCACCGTATCCGCCATCTTCTTCGCTCGCTCATTAGAGATCCAATCTGCTCTAATGTCAGGATTTTTCGCCAAGATTTTAATGTATGCAATATCGCATAATGTTCGACAACGTACAATGCCGGCACTCTTCGCGTGCGCGATTGCGAATAATAAATGTGGAGCGAAGTGCCGCGGGCAACTAACGGTCTCTCCTCTTATAAGAACGAAAGGATCTGTCCGCCGTTTCTCGCGCCAAGCTTGGAATTAAAGTCCTATCGATTGCCGCCGCTCTAAGTACAATCGAGTTGCGTCACTGACGCCGACTATAAGTAAATGTGAGAGAAATTGGTCGAGACGCCTGTGAGCGATCGAAGAGAGACGCTTCTATCGCGCGGCTTCTCATAGACAATTTCACTGTATATGCCCGATAGAGAAAGACTGCCGGAAAGGAACGGTCACTTGGGCGACGCATGAGTGACGTAAGCTGGATGCGCCGCTAGCCAACTGCGGACGTACCTCGCGAATAAGCTAAATTTCACTAAAGTCGATGACCAACTTGTCCCGAACATTCATCGAATAGCGACATTTTGCCTCATCTCTACCCCCCACCCCCTACTCCTCCGCCACCCCTCACTCCTCCGTAATTCAGTGTGCGAATTTTTTGTCTTTTTTTTTATATAATATGAAAAGTTGTCGGAGGACATATTGGAATATCGGTATGGCGACTGTGCGCCGCGCGCGAGTCGGGGAAAAAATTACAAATTACTTTCGACTCGATGAACTCACTGGCATACGGCTCAGCGGATAATTTATTTCGCCCTCCTGGCTAAATTAATAATCTTTATTTCGCAATTTGTGGGTGGAGTGATGTTAATAGCAATAAAGCGCGAAGGGAACTAAAGAGTTTTATTAGGTTAATATCCTTCGGCTGATATGCCTTACCTTGACGCGAAATTATTGTGCGCATACAATTTAACGTCTAGATAATCCACGCGATGATACGCTTTCCTTTCCACCTTATCTCGAGCTCTTTGTCAAGCTAATGCAAACATTGTTAAACTATAAGGCAGGAAGAGAGTTGAATCATAAATCATCGATAAGTCCTGCCATTCAGATTATTTACGCAAGGAATTGTATAAGCAATCAAGTCACACTTTCTTTATGTTACAATTTATTAATTTCTCCAAGCCAAATTCGACGCGTCTTGTGATTGATTTCAAATTCAGGCGACGAGAAGACAACGTAAATGAACGATGATTCGATAAAGATGCTTTTGGCTAATTCTCCCGTATTTCGATATTAACTCGAAGACTATCGCTATTAATACGTGATTAATGAAGGGAGAATTTCGTTAATTGTATCCTCCAATTACTCGGCTCGATTGGAATTTCGATCCTATATTATGGGCAGCTGTGAGGCCCTATCAATCGACATCATACCCTCAAAATAACAAGATAAGACAAATATCAAAATTTCGGAATTTATTTGGTTCTTTTAATGTAAAATCGTAGGCAGGAGCGAGCGATTGTCAACGATCAGAAAAGTAAATTTGTTCAGTCCGTCTGTTGGACGTAAAGCTCGATCATATGGCCCTTGATTATCTTATATAAGTTGATTATCTTATAGAATTATATACATGTGTGTGTGTGTGTGTGTGTGTGTGTGTGTGTGTGTGTGTGTGTGTGTGTGTGGGTGGGTGGGTGTGTGAGTGGGTGTGTATCTTCTAGATCGATCGTTCCTTTGATTATTTAGAGTTTGGCTACCTCAGCGTATTATGTCCTATTTGGTGATCGTATTAATCGACCCTTCGATCTACAGTATCATTATACAGTAAAGTGTCCCACGAATAGCCGACAACTGCGTACATTCGATATGACCTGCTCTATACGCTTAATTACCAATGCGCATGAATGTGTACACATGTATAATGGTGTCGAGGCGACAACTGCATTCTTCGGAATAAATTTGAAATGCCGTAAGATATTTCAATAGGCGTTTCAGTCCTGTAAATCCAACGTATAATACTTTCCTTACTAAGTAAAAGTGCCACGGGACGTGAACCTGATTTTTTTATTCGTTTAGTATTGCGGATAAGTTAGGAGTTGCGGTTAGAAAAATTGTCGTATAATACGAGCATTGGTAGTGATGGTAGTAAGGAATATACGCGAATTTTGGAGTGGGAGTTTATACCTCTCGTCTCCTTGGCCAATTATCCTTGTCGGCTAATTAGCTTACTTGGCAGGGCTCGGCCAGGCTTCAGGGAATTACCGCGCGGTCGAGATACGGGGGGAGGGCACCTCCTAGTGTCATCGGCGCATCGTGCGCAGACAAATAATTAACGGGAAGTGGGCCTCGCGAGCGCTGACTCGTGATATGCCCTGGAATAATTATCCGCGTTGCACAATGAACAATAAGGAAAGAGAGGCGCGTGCTCCACGAGCCATACCGCGACCTTGGTTTACGTAAGAAAAATAACACCGCAGTTATAATTGGATCCGCACTTGCGGCGATGTCGAAACGACGTCGATGTCGTAGGGATGGGCGACGGGACGCAACGCGACCCAGCATCCGCTTTCGACACGATTAGGCTATAAGGCGACTGACCAGCGCATAAGCCGGCGCACAGACACTGACAGTGCGTGAGTGAGTGAAAGATAGAGAGGGTGAGAGAGAGAGAGAGAGAGAGAGCGAGAGTGAGAGAGAGGTAAGTATCGAGTCATGGACGAGTCCTCAGGAGTGACAGGAGGTAAAACGCCATCAAAGGTACGCGAGCTAGCCTGACGCCCGGGATATTTCGTGTTATAGGGGCGTGGCACAACCCCTTATCGACATTATGATAAAGCTCACCGAGGAATCTGATAAAGTAATCCGCCGGCGGTCGCAGGACGTTGCGCGCCCAGGTTGCCCTTAGGACCTCGAGGGCGCAGGGTGGGCCTCCGACCATCAGGATGCCGGGCGCCACGTGGCCTTTGTACCTTAGCTGCTGGGTAGCGTCGACCAAGGCGTCGTTCCACCAGCATCTTGAGTTCGCTTCCAGGAAGCTCTGCGAACAAGGAAGAGCCATAAGAATTAGTTATGGTCGGAAACGTTGTTCTCGTAATTTCTATATTGGGTATCGAGTCGTTCGCCTTCGGCCAGCCTCGATAATTGCTAATTTGCATGCTTTAAAGTCCCGAATCACATACAATATCCGACGCAGACGTGGATTCTTCCGCCTTGAGAACCTGAATCGATAAAATATCGTGTCTTGTGCAATAAATTCCCCGTCTTTAAAATCGTCGTAATGTCCAGTTTACGAGGACGCACTAAAAATCAGCTCGCGGAAGAGGACCCAGACGTGGCAATCCCGATCATATTTACGACCTCGCGATAGGAAACCTCGCTGGATCTCCCGCGGTGAAATCTACGAGTCGTCCCCGACCGCCAGTACAAATAGAAAAGAGAGGGTAATCAGATGGGCGAGGAAGCGGAGGGAGGGGGTACCAAGTCTTTTACGACGCTTTAGCCAAACGGTGTTAGGGGAGGAGTAAGTACACGAGTAAGTGTACGGGGGAATAAAACAGAGCAGACGAGACCAAAGCAGACGCCACTTGTCCGCGAGGGCGAGTTTTTGGGGTGCGTCGGGCGCCAAGGCCACTTCCCTTTATCGAGTCATTAATTCGCGTCGTCGGTTTCCCTCGTTTCTTCATCCCTACCATTCCCCAGGCCACCCACCGTGAAAAAATCATGTGACGAGCTCGCGAGAATTAGGCGAGACCCTTTCTGCTTCCGCATCTGCGTAGTTAACGACTTATACTTTCGGAAGACCGTATAAGTCGAGGAATATCGTGGCGCGCATAAATCACGTCAACTCTTACAATTGTCGCTTCGGCCTATCGAGTCGATCGCGAGAGCCATAACCCCGCTATTTCCTATATGGCTATTTATTATATGGCAATATTTCCGCTCCGACTGTTTTTCGATTTCCCGGACGAGAACGGGGAGGGCTGAGGTGGTTAAGTGCTGTTGGTGATTATGATGGTGGTTGTGGTGGTGCTGATGGTGGTGATGTGTGTATGTGTTGTCGTGTCGGATGGGGAGGGTGATGGGAGGGGGGAGGGGGGTAGATAATAGGAGCACCTCTCCTCCTTCGTCCCTCCCTCAATGTCACTGATAATTGGTGCCGCCCGGAGCTTGTTTGTTACAAGACGAACGAGCTCCTCTTATCTCCGCCGTTTCCTCTCGGTCCTTCGAGATAATGGAGCCAGGACGATGACGTCTCTCGGCTTCGGGCACACGAGGCGATGCGCGATCGATCGCTCGTTCGCGGTACTTGTATTGCGGCTCGACACGACCCTCCCTCCCTCCAGGACGATGTGCTCATCAATAAGGCCGCGCACCAGATACGGGACGCGGTGCGACCGATAAGATAGTCGCGACAGCGCGACACGAGAGACTTTTCTAGCCCCGGAATAAAGCCATCGACCATAGGCTCAATCGACGCGGAGGCGTCGGTAAAAGTTATTAGAGTCGCGACTGCCCGGCTGCGTCGGTGCCGAGATCGCCATTATCCGGGCGAGTTTGTCCGTCAACGGGTGTGAAAATCAGCCACACCGGGATAAATGATAATCCGAGAGCTGTGGCCGTTACGTCAGCGGCACGTGTGACTGACAATTAAACACCAAACGTCTACTATGCGGATCGATGCAACGTGTTCTCCGAACCCTCCACCTTCGTCCCACCACCGCAGTCGGCCGCACCGTGATTTACCCGCGAGGCCCGGCTGCCCAGGGATTAGCCTCAGGAGAGTCGAGCGATCGCCATTGACAAGGAAATTACGAGTCCACGGGGAAGTCGCCGCTTTATCGAGCCTCGGCTCGTCTCGTCCATTCGTCGGTCGTCGGCGTTTCGGCATTTAACGACGCTGTGTCAACGACCAACGGGTTACACGATCGGCGCGCAAAAGGAGAAGTGAAACTTTATGATACTGCAGGTGCGCTGATTGCGCCCGGCTCGTGGTCTCCCGATCTCACTTTCCGTACCGGCGATCATTTTTCTTCCACGGCTACCGATGATGATAATACGACACGCCTCGCGGGATCGCCGCCCGCCGAAGAAGAAATCCATATCCACTTTCTAATAAATAGCGAATTCATTTACTTTGGCCGGCGATCCTTTCCCGATTCTCCTTTCCGCTAAATAATTTCAAACGCACGCGCCCTAATTAATCAAGATCGTTCGTACAGTGTGGAGCATGGACGGCTGGAAATTATTCGCCTATTATCCGACTATTAGCATCTCGTTAATATCCTTTAATATAGCTTGTAAAATCTTGGGTGGGAGGGGTGTGTGGAGATGAGCACCTGTTGCGGGCGGTATACGTTGAATAACGAGCGATTAATCGTCAATGCGTGAAGTGGCCGCTGTGACCCAAGGTTTAATCGTACTAAATAGCGAGTTGGGACGCAGTGCGTCTCTCTTCGCTGGGAAAGCCGCTCGTTAATTTTCCATAAGACGAACGGATCGCGGCGAGCGGCGCTATCCCGTGAAAGATTGTACTGACAGGACTTCCGGTTGTGAGTCTCTGCTTTCGAATGCGCGGCCGCGGCACCGGAATATAAAGCGATTGCTTTTAAGCGAGCGTCAATTATCGAATTACGGATTTGGCCGCAAGAAAGACTCGCGGCACGAGACGAATTACGACTTACGGTTTTCACCTCCGGAGGCTCGTGTTTCGCGAATACGGTCACTGCGCGGCCGATGCGAGAGGGGCGAGAGGGGCGAGAGGAGAGGGGCTCCGACTGGTAATGTAGCAATGAGATTGTTGGGCATCGATTGGCCGGACGAGGGCCGTGTCGAGATGAATTTTTGTCGCGGATGATTGCCGAGCGAGTCGTCGCCGAGCTTGTAAGTTGTGCACCCGGGCGCCACGCGCCTACGGTGCGTTAACCCCGGCTGATCGATCGTCGCTCAAGAGAAATTATCGATCATGTACGGTTCAAGAGGAGCCAAGAGTCGCTGCGACGCGTTGCTAATGAACATTCGGACAGGGAGGACTATGGCAGAGTGCCATTAGCGGAGAGGCGAATGGGAATAGAGAGAGAGAGAGAGAGAGAGAGAGAGAGAGAGAGAGAGAGAGCGGAAAGAATAGGCTCCGCGCATCCCCCAAACCCCTAATTGCCGTCAGTGGAAAATAAATCGATCGGGTAGCGCCGCTTACGTGAGAGTGAAAGCGCTAGTTACGGTCGTGGAATCTGCATTGATGGACCAAATGGAAAGTCAGTTGGGTTACGAGTTACGTCTCTCTTGGATGGCGGGATTGTCAGGTGCCAGGGACAGGCGTCGTTCGATAGTCGCGTAGGAAAGCGCGAGATCGGAGCGAGATCGAAGGGCGATCGAAGTTCCCTGATTTACGCTCGTTGCGTTGCCCTTGTCTCGAGTCGCCTCCACCGCCACCACCGCTGCCACCGCCAACTAATTCCGCATCTGAGAAGAGATCGCGCGGGTTTTGCACGCAATCCGTGCTACCGCGGCCTTTCCTTTTCCGCTTCGTAAATACTTTTGCTATTGAGCTACGTCTTTCTTTGCGTCGTTTAATTTTCTATTCCGGTCCGCTCGTCCGCATTGTCGTGTTCCGCATCGTATTATTTAACGAGCAGAATGAACGAGCTGTTTATGTATATGCGATTGGAATACGACTAATGTGTACGCCGAACCACTCGACTTCCATTAAAATACTTGTAACATTCTAATTGTAGTTGAATTGCCGATTAGTCGCAGCCTGCCCGTTCGTAGGCTTAGCACTTTCTTTCACCATCATCAGCTTAGAACGATTATTATAAATGATCTAACGAAGGACGTTTATGCGTATGTATTCTAAGATGCGACACTTCCAATGTATGGATTGGACTTATTGGCCAGGGATGCTGCTAAGGGAGTCACCTTAATGCGTGAATTTCAATGATAAGCAGCTAGAGGCAGTTGCTTATTTGTCCGATATATATTTGCACGAAGAAATAATGGAAAAATGTATTGAAAACCATAGAATACTTTTACATCTCGTTGAATATGCGATTTAATTCAATCCCAACAAATGGTATTTGGTTGTGCCATTGAGTATTGATGTACATACGTGTATTTAGTTAAAAATCTGTTGGAAAAATTCGTTATTAAAGTGCAACTGATTTAAAAGGTAAATGCAGACGTGCATTTAGGAGGGAATTTATTGATGTAGAAAAGTGGTTTAACGCAGCGTCAATTATTAGCTTCATACTATTCAATTGAATCTTCGTCGGCGCTTATCGAAATCAATTTAATACCTCACAATGCTAAAAACCAATGATAATGAATCGTTCTAACATACATCTGAACAGTACTCGATGAAATTTATTGAATAAAGGGGCGTGAAAAGATCATACGAAAAGCAAAGGTAATACGTTAAAATAATAGAGAAATATTGTGGCCAATATTGTGGCCAAAGACACCTTTTCTTTTTATATTCCCATTTTTCTTGTCTTCCTTTCCCAAAGACCATTCGAAGATTGTTTGCAAACGATGCTCGAAAAGACGGAAGGTAAAGCAATGTAATAGAAACTAAAAGTGACTTTATTAGAATAACCATCTGTTGCGAAGCGTATGCTTAATCAATTCACTTGTGTGCCGAGTGATAACATTCGTCTTAGGCAACTACATTGGTCCTGATTAAGAGTCCCGGAATTACGAATATGTTTGGAAGCAACAAAACATTCGAGAACACGAATTAGCGGGCTGGAGGGGCATGGTGGGGCGATGAAAGCTACAATGGACAACGAGACTATTTTACAACAGCGAGCAGCGATAGGAGCGAAAGGTCGAGCAAATTCATTATAAATTAATCATCGTTATTTGTCAGCATAATAATGAGGAACAAAAAAAAAAAACGATGCAAGAATTCCGCAACATTTTCGACCAACGGAACCCGCTAATTTCTATGAAATCTTTTATGTTGAAAGTAGCGTGCGCAACGGAGCCGAGGAATTTCCGTCCCGAGGCTCCTCAATCATCATTTTCTATGCAGTTATCAGTCACTCATCATTCGCACAGATTCCTTATTATTCTCCCCATCGTGACCGGTGAAAAAGAATAGTGTCGCCCGACGTCGTCGTTTATTGTGAGAGCAACGCACGTAGAGATATATAAACGGCTAATTAAGCGCTCTATTTGACGGGCTGTTGAGCTTTGGCTTACATTACGTCTACCTAACGAAGCGAGCGCCGATCGAAGAAAACGGCCCGCACTCCTTATCACTCGGCCAATTTCCCGGAATTTCCGCGCTTTACGTAGCGATTAGCTGACGGGTGGGTGAGTCGGCGGCGTGAGGCCGACGCGCATCCCATCCGCTTCATCTTCTACTTCTTCTTCTTCTTCTTCTTCTGCTTCTTGTTGTTCTAGCAGCCTCAGTCAGCAGCGTCCGCTCGGGGGCAGCGCGGCATTCCGCAGCGGTAGCTAAGGAAGATAAGCAGCTTCTCTCGTTAATGCTTTATCGATCGAACGAGCCAAGCGGCGAACGGTACAATCTGATTGTCGGCGAGAGACAGGCTGGCGGTGCGCACCCCTTCGTTCGAGCCTCGACTTTTTCCCCAACCCCCACCGCCGATGCCGATAGAGACGGAGTATTGGCTAGACCGTTTTACTCGACTCCTTCTCTCTCTCTCTCTCTCTCTCTCACACACACACACACACACACACACACACACACACACGTAACACGCAGACACCGTGTCAGTCTCTGTCTTCTCAGCCTCCCCCTCGCTCTCATCACGTCTCGAGGCTTCTTCCCTGCACTATTGATTCTCGTAGTATTCGCGTTGCCGCGTATCTTATTCCTCTAGCGCATCTTCGTGCGAGCATACGGTCGCTCGATTCCCCTGATATTTTGTTGGTGTGTCGAGGAGGTTGAATCGTTCCGATTATTGTTGGCGCATTACCTCCGCAATGCGTTGGAATGGCACGAGTCGACGAGTGGGACCGAACGCTGCTTCACTTTGCACGAGTCACAATCGTCCTGCGGTGAATAGAGCGATAATTATGCTAATAAACCAATCATTTTTTCTTCTTCTCATCATTTAATTATCTTGACTTGTGACTAAGGCCACACTAGCAAAAAGCGCAGCTTAATTGTATTGGCAAACGCGTCCACGTCTTCAGTTTTTCTTTTCTCTTACAGTTTATTCGCTCATCGAGCACTCCAACTGACGGCGCAGAATCGCACGATTAACGAGCCATTGGATTATTAAGTAGCCGTTATTGTTTTTTCGCTGAATTCGCGCGCTACCTCGCGACTGTAATTTCCAGGTAAGTTGGCAATGCGAGATTATCGCCGTTACAGCAGCAAATATACAGCGCCAGCCGACTCTTAAACGTAAAACTAGATTTTATACATTCATGAGCGCACGAGATTGTAGGTGTGCGCGCGCGTGCGTGCGCTCAAGGTGTACGCCTATTCCAAGGCTCGCGTTTATTCATTCGGGCGTATATAGCGACTAGACTATGTCCCCCTCCCCGTCTAATTGTCTTATTTATCATAAGCATAATGCAGAGTCGACAGCCAGCCTCCGAGCTAGATTTCGTTATTGATTTATGTGGCCGCGATGAGTGACGGAGCTTTCGTATAATCGGGTTAACGTGAGTGTCTCTCGTAATTTTCGGCGGGAGACCGATCGATCGTCGTAGCGCTCTATTATTCGACGTTCCAGCGTATCAGCGTGGAATAAAGGATCGAGTGTGGGCCACGAAGGGCTCTCGAGCCACCTCCGATAAATCCGCGTTCTACTTTATTATGAACTTTTCGTGGCCGCGGAAAGCCAGCGCCGAGGGTTTCGACTCTAAGATGCTAAGGGAGGGAGTGTACGACGAGTGTTTGTTGGGGGCGAGTGTGGGGAGTGGGTTTGGGAGAGGGGCGGGATCGCGACGCATTAATGTCGAACGAGTTTACCTTGGGTAAGCGCGGGTAATTTATTGTATTCGTGCGAGCCGCCGCCGTCGGCATAACGGTACGACTAATCAGCGAAGGCTGCGGTTTAACGGGTCTCGGGCTACGGCCAGCACCCAGTGACACGTAACTCCCGTGCGGAGGACCGTTTTTTGGCTCGAGTCGCATTGATGCATAGGCATTTTAAAGCCACAAAGGTATTTACGCAAGTGAATTGTTCCATGTGCGAGTGCAATCCATTGATATCCACTGGCAGTTGGAAGGAGGTAATAAATTGCGCGAGATTGGTGATCGGCTCGTGCCAAGAGGCCGACGCCACTACGACTAAAACATTTGGCACGATGTTTAAGAAAGATTGGGAGGGGGAGGGTAAGATAATCAGAGAGAAAGAGAGAGAGAGAGAGAGAGAGACAAAGAGAGAGAGAGAGAGAGAAAGAGAGAGAGAGAGTGAGCGAGTGAAGTGGCAGAGGGCAATGTATTGTACTGCGGATACTCGTTACCCCGGGGAGATTGTTCGATAACTGTGTTAAGATTATTTATTAACAGTTATTGAATATCGTTAACTGTTAATGAATGCAAACAGCTTCTTTACAGCGCACTGCAAATGTATGTAACACTCACTTAATCGGAATCGGCGCGAGCCACATGTCTTTAACTGTAACTCGGTGACTATTCACTGATTTAAATCTGTGGCGCGGAGCGAATCGGGTCGAAGTAATGGGCTCAGCAGTCTCAAAGCGTCTTTCCTTCCTCCTATAATTATTCAAAATTTATGCTGGAAATAAATATTATTACCGATAAATATACGATAGTATACGCGTATTCCAAATCTTTTTACCTTGACCGTTAATTTGTAATAATGTGCGCCTCACGAGACGTAAATTTGAGGCCAGTCGAACTCTGTCTTCACAAATCGTAATAAAGATTAAAACGTACGAGAGTAAAAACTATAGCTGTTAACAGCGTCTCTGTGTATTCTCTTAGCAAAATCGTTTTTAATTTCATAAAAAGGATATTGATTGGAAGGTAGTGAGTTACAAATTTCTCGTTTATTTACATTTTTCTCTCAATTTCCATCGCAAATACTTTCCAATCGTGAACATTTCTTATATTATCTTGTTCTTTGGCTAAAGAGAGACAAAGCACTTTTAACACAATCACTAAATCTCATTTTGCCCTCATCTTCGTGATCTCTGTATTTCATCTTTTACATAAGGAGCAAAATTTTGTAAAACGCTCAATTTTAATTTATAAATAGACTGTATAGTCTTAATAAATTACGATAATGCAATGAGAGCTCATTCTCCTTGGTTCTTAAACTATTTATCATTGATTTTATTTTAAACTGAATGCCGTATCTCCGTTGCTGATTCTCAATGCGACAAAATAGGTGAGGATTAATCAACATTACTTATTCTCCATTCTTATTTTCACATATAAAATAATTAATTTCACCGAGTTAATAAATACAGTCGTTCAAAGTTGATGAGTTTGCAATTGAGTTACGTTCAAAGAGAATTTCCTAAGAGATAAAATAAATCTTTATGCAGGACTATACGAATTCGGAATTATTAATGTTTCAATTGTATACAAGTAGAAATAAAGTGAACGTCTACTTTGAATTTAATATTATAGGCATTTATAGATAATTGAGGCAAGACAAGGCACAAATACGAGTTTGTGGGAGAGCCGATATTGCTGCGAACCTTGGTGTAGAATGCAATTGCAATATAATTTTAGGATTGCTAAGCGAATATGTAAGTTGGAACATTGTCGAATTACTTGTAGTCTTAGCCTCAATGCCAGATGCACACGATTTTCTTTCTAATACAGGATACATTGATTACGTATTGTGTTTGCATTATTCCGACATGGCCTCCACAAATTTCTCGAATATTAATCGCACGCTTCATAAACAACACAATATAAATTATTGAACGTAATTATTTGAGATAATTATTTATTAATATTTATTTCATTTATCGATGATTCATTTACAATATCGTCGATCATGTATTTATGATATTTCGTAAAATCGATGCTTATTCTTCATCGTCGATTAACTCTCGCTTTTTAGACGCTTTTTCAATAAGCTTTAATGAAATACATCTCTAATTAATTATAGCTATTAATTTGAAAATTTTTACTTATATCACGCTCGAACTAAAGGGCGCTCGTATTAAACATGTAGGATTGTGTATATTTATTTAGGCGATGATCGTGATAAAAACAGCTTTATTTCGCCCCTTATTCGACTGCTACAGGATATAATGATTTTTACTGTCTACTTGATATTTTTCTTTCCCATCCACGTACAAAAGTACTTTCACAAGATTGCGCACCGTCATAAAATGTACTTTAACAATTCGTATAATATAAGAATTGCCGAGTTAAAAAGAAAATTCTAAATAAAGTAGGCTTGGGCTAATTGTGGTCGCGATTCTTCCGTATGGAAATATTGGAAAAATAATGTTGGAAAAATATTGGCTGTTATAATAAGTGTCAATGATTTGATCATTATGTTAATCTTTACGATGTTTATGTTAAGGGAACAAGATATCAATAAGATTTTTGTTTGACAGGATTAATGATCGACGAGTATATAACTGTTACATAAATACATATAGCCATGTATTAGAAAATTTCGTTGCAAGCGCGGAATTAATTTAAGAAAAATATTAAACGGAAGAAGACATTAGGATATCGAATGTCGAACCATGTAAATTATTTTTCAAAAAAAATAAAATAAAATAAATAAATAAATAAATAAATAAATTCGAATGTCGAACCATGTAAATTATTTTTCAAAAAAAATAAAATAAAATAAATAAATAAATAAATAAAATAAAATAAAATAAAATATTAATAATAATTCCTTTCAACATTAAATTATTAAATGGTAATGGCTCGGATTACATAGTCTTACAAGTGGCAACTCGATTCTTATCGACAGACGGCAAGTACTCAAAAAGAAATTATTCATATTAGGAGAAATAATTAGTAAAGTGGCTTTCTTTTCAAGGCTTACTTAAGATTGCTGCTCTTAAGATACAAGGATTATTTCCGTTAAAGCAAAGTCACATGAAACTACGAGCACGCACCCACAACTAGACATGCAAACTCATATATAAATGTACTAGCGGGCGTAGTGAAAAAAAAAGAAGACGAAGAAGATAATGATTGCTCGGAACAACTGGAAAATAGCATCCATATGTGTTTTTATGGATGCATGGTACGTTTCTACAATGATATGGCCTTATATATGAAAAAGCGTAAGGAAGAAAGAATAAAATGCCGGAAAAAACGGTGAATATCGATGTGCTTAGAATCATCGAAACGAACAAAAAAAAAAAAAAAAAACAAAGGGGGAAAAAAGCAAGAAAAAGAAAAATAAGGCATGACTCTGCTAAAGTGATTGCGCTCGTTATTGTCCCTCCAACTTTAGCAGCGTTATAGTCATTTGCGTAATTTAGATGCCAAAAACTGATAACTCCTCCTAGTCAATCCTTTGTTCACTTAACCAAAAATTTAAACAGCAGTTAGACGATGCCGCTTTAAACAATGGATACGCTGACTCGGCACATATTTTTTTTGCCGAACTCGCTAAAATTCTCCTAGCGAACTTCATCTCTGCTGATGCAGCAAATACGGTATTTATAGATTCAGCAAAGTGATTTACCGACTCAAAAATTTAACTAGATCAAATTAATTACACCCTTTGCATTTACATTACGATGCTAAATGTCTTCCAATGCGAATCAATACTGTTCTTACTTGGCACTAAAAACATTACTACGATAGCCATAAAACGAGAAACGAATAGCTAATTGTCATCGTTATCTCGTCGACAATTTCCAATTCCCGCAGCTTCCTGTCCTGTAATTCTAATTCTGCCCCAAGTGACTGAAGTTTTCGGCCAAAGAAGCAACAAAAACAAAAAGCAAAAAATATAAAAGCGCGGCCGAAGGCACATCACGGAATTAACGGAACCCCATTATACGACCGTAAATAAAATATCGCCTATCCAATTGCCGCTCACTTAGAGCTTCATTGAATTTAGATACTCGTAAAGTGATAGGTGCAATTTGACGTTGTACAAAGTTGCGTAAAGTGCCGTTAGAGCGGCTCGATCGTCGACGCGCAGCCTCACTCACCTGAAAGAGGTTGTAGCCCTTGTCGAACATCCACAGCTCGTCAGCAGGATGCTCCTTGCAGGTGTCGTGCTGGGCGGAGTTGAGGATGTGCGGGGGTGGGCCCCTCGTTAGCTGAATGGCCAGGGACCTCTGGAGGATGAGGAGACACCGGGAGGGGCCCGGGCCACCGGGCCCCGTACCCTCGTCCATGATCGAGGACATCGCGCCCGGGAATTCCGCACTAGCTTCGATTATGGGGCGGTGGCATCGCGATACCTGCAATCAAACATTAAGAGCACCGCTGTTTAGTTATGTTAAGGATGTCGCTTGCTCCTCGACGCGGCGGAGAGGCTTACACGCACCAATCCCCAATTCCTAATCCCTCTCCCTCTAGCTCGACAATCAATTAAATTTAGCTTACGAATTAATATAGCTCGCCAGTTCTGCTCCAACCTTTTTATATACATATTTTACTTGATTATTGTGCTGGGACTTGGGGGGGGGGTACGTAAAACTTGGACAGTCAATATTGTCTATCGCCTTGTCCGGCGAAATTTAAATAATGTAAAATATGCCGTCGCTGACCGGCTAAACGGCGTAGTCAATTTTTATGGCCATCTTTTTAACCAGATTTTTAATCAAGATGCTCCGAATGAGCTTGTTATTAATGGACATGGAGATCGGATTTCAAATCAACATAAAAATACTGGATCGGTTGTATTATGCAACGAGAGATTGGATCGTTTAAATGTTAAAAAGCATCGAGGAATGACGAGATAGATTTCTATTTACGTGTTCGAAGACGCCCGAGGACCCGTTTACGTGCAGCGTGTCAAAAGAAGAAAGAAAAATGAAAGCAAAAAAAAAAACAAAAAAAAAACGATAAACAAAATGTTATACATTAAAGAAATTTATGTAATTTATTTATTCATTTAGTTGGGACGGCATTGGCCATTAGCATAGCGAGATATTAACATCGCTGAAAACGTCTTGTCTCCTCAATTTCATTTGTAATTTCGCGCTTTGAAAGTTTGCGATAAAAAACGTTCGCGGCTTATGAAGTCACATAACCACTTAAGTGGGGCGCCAGTTAAATTGCGCTTTGCCTGCTGGGGTGTACGCTCCGTGCACGAATCCTCCTATTCATTGAAAAGCCAAAAAGAAAAAATAAAAGCAAAAGAAGTGGATGTAAAAAGGTATGGGAGTCGGGATGCGCCAACGATAATTGCCACGGGTTGCTAGAGTAGGATGGGCGCTCTTTCGCTCATCGCTCAACTCCAATTTTTCGCGCATACGCGTGGGCTGTTACGAGTCTCGCAACGCGCAGTTGAAATCATCAGCGTTTTCATTCTCCTCGGCATTAATCTTCTTGCGCACTGCATCACGCACAATAAAACGGAATGTAAGCCGGCGATGATACGTGATAACGTAGCTGCCGTATTTTCCTGAGATGTTATGGGAAGTGCTACTTGAAAGATAGACATCGTTCCCCTTGTAATAACAGTAGCAATAGCAACAGTAATAGTATTAGTAGTATCCTTGCCGGCAGTCAGTGCCAGCCTCCCTTGTTCCATTTTTCCCGGGCTGTGGAAGTCTCCCGGTAGGGGCAATGTCACGTAGTTTTATTGTATCAGCACCTCTTTTACCCAGTGGCTAATTGATTTATTCCCCTAAGGTGGTGGGAGTCTACCTTCCATCCTTTCTCCTTGGCTTCTGTCCAAAGGATCGTCATTCTCCGAGCGGAGGAGAATGGGCCGAGCGGAGCCTCTTTCTCCGCACTAATTCCCCTCCGGATTATTATGCAAACAACGTCTATTTGGCAGTAATCGCGTGGTTTCGCGAGCGGCACAAATACATATCCGTCAATAAAAAATGGGCGCAGCCAAGAAAATTCCTGACGACCGTCGTTTTCAGCTCGTGCGGAAGTCGCGTGACTCGGGCGTTTCCTTCTCCAGTTTCCCGGCCGGTGGTCAGAATCCACAAAGACGGCAGCAACGCATTAGCTGTGCGCGCGCGTATACGTTGATAGTTCGTTACACTCGGACCACAGCTGGGGCCGAGAGAGCGACCCCGTGAGACGACCGTGTCTGCGTGTGTACGTACGTACGTACGTACGTGCGTTCGGTCGGAACGGGATGAGGAGGGACGCGACGGCGAGGGGAGTGAAGCGAGGAGGAGTGCGGCAGAGGGAGGTAGGCGGCAGAGGGAGGTAGGCGGCAGAGGGAGGTAGGCGGCCGCCGGCAATCGAATTGCCGCTCGTTCTCTTCCATTTTCTCTTTCGCGCCGTCCTTCCTTCGTCTTCCCGATTTGGCGCTCGTCGGGGGCGCTTGGCTAAGGCTAAGGCCATCCGGATTTCTCGGAAACGCCCGGCTCCGGGCCTCGCGGCTACAGTCGGCGGCACTCCAGTTTCTCCGTCGGCTCTGGACCCCCTTAACCTCCATCCTTTTTCGTAATCGTCGTCGTCGTCGTCGTCGCCGTCGTCTTCATCTTCTTCATCATCATCGTCTTATTCATCTCCTACTTCTACTACTACTTCTTCTTCTTCATCTTCTTCTTCTTGTTCTTCTTGTTTTACTTCTTCTTCTTATTTTACTTCTTCAGGTTTTTTATATTCTTTTTTTACTTCATCTGCTTCTTGATCGGCGTTCTTTGCCTTCTTCAACTTTGTTGCTGGCGGATAGATTCGCTGCCGGAGATAGCAAAATTTCTCGCCTTTCTCACGACGGAAAGTGAAATCATACCGTTTCATCTCGCTGATCTTTTTTCTTTCCTCTCCGACAGCCACACGCCATCATATATATATATATATATATATATATATATATATATAGTTGCACGGGCACAAGTGTGTATTTTTTGTTCTCATTTTTTCTCTGTGGCTCTATGAGCAAGTTTTCAAAAGTAAATAAAGAGGACGCATAATATATCATATTATTTGAATATTTTTTAATGCGATTTCGAAAAATACAACAGTATTTAACAATTTACCTTGCGACCTTGCAAATATTTTCAAACGCGTATTTTGAAAATATAATAACCGGCCCCCGACAGTCCCGCCCCCTCGCCAGGACCCTAATCACAGGTTCGCAAAATGCGGCATCTTGGCCTGCTATTGGTTCGACTCTTTTATATATATATATATATATATATATATATATAGAGAGAGAGAGAGAGAGAGAGAGAGATAGAGAGAGAAAGATAGAAATAGAGAGAAACAACATAGTACACGCATGGCCTTGGACATTGTCCAAAGAAAAATCCTATCTTCAGGCTGCAAGGAATCGCCGAATCGAATATATATTTTGAGATTATCGATAATAATATTTTCCAATGTAAATGAAACGGCACAAGTATTGGATACGCCATAAGTGAATGTCGATTCGTGCTCCCCTCCTCCTCTGCCTCTTCGAGAAGAGAGCAACGGGAGTAAAAATTATTCAGAGGCAGCGGCAGTGAGAGAGCAAATGTTCGTGTCGTCGAGAAGTTGAAGTTGTATGGTTCCCGGAAGATGGATTTCGCGTTTGCCAGAGGCTGCACAGGAGAAACACCGCAACGAGAGCAGCATCTCATCCGTTTAGTTATTTACCGCGTGCGGGTATCAAAGTCAACGAGCCAGCGACTTTCTCAAAAAGCACACGTTTTCAAGCTAAACGCGCCACTTTGTATCGGCCAGTCTATCCCACGAGTATTATCACAGGGAAGCTGGTAACTGCTGGAAAGTAATGGTTTCCATTCGAAGGATGAGGGGGAGGATGAGGTGTATGAGGAGGAGGAGGTGAAGAATGGGTGGGGGGAGGGCGCAGATTTTCGCAACGCGCTGTAATAACAGAGTCGGGAAGGTGGCGAAAATAAATAAGCGGCATTTCAGGGAACAAGCAGAATCGCGAGGCCGCTCCGCGAGTTTTCGATATCGCGATCAAGGCCAATCGTTGGGTGGTCTGAGTGGCCCGCGGCACAGATTTCTGAGGGTAAGGCAGGCAGAGGCGAAGGTGGAGGTACACACGGAGGAGGAGGATATTGGCGTCGATCGTGAATTTTCCGGGGTCGGAGCGTCGCCGTGGGACTAAATCCTCGCCTCCAAGGATGTCAATCGCGATTCTGTTCGCTCGCGGACGGAAAAGCTAATTCGTTTTGGGAGGCTTTTATTAAACGCGCTTGTATACAATGTCGGCAATTACGCGGAGCCGCTCGTTAACTCGCATTTCACGCAGCAGCAAAGTGCTCACCACTCGGTCCCGCGAACCTGAAAATCGACGCCCTCGAGCCCTCCGTGCAATAACGTATGGCCGCGTCGGCAGTGGTGCTGGCGGTGGTGGACAAGGCGGAAGGTATAGGTGCTCGTCGGGGATTATTATCCTAATCGTCGGTGAGGCGAGGTCGAGCCGTGTGGAAATGAGTCACGTGAGCGAGTCTGCGGCAGTTTTCCAAATTGTCCGTCTACTCGCGTTCGGAGATGAGGTCGAGGTTGTCGATTATCGCGACAGGTTTTCGGGGCCAGCCTCGTTATTAAATGCCGCTAAACGGAACACTTTAGGTTGAGGCTTGATTTACGGGGCTCGGCGGGCCGCTGCGCGAGCTTTATGAGGTCGTTGCCACGCCGCGCGCGGCCCCTATCGCTGCAATAAAGCACATGAAAATTTTAAGCCGCAAAGTGTAGACCGACCGATACGCGACGGCGAGAACTTTTTAATCGGTCCGGCCTGGAATATCATCGACAATGGCCCCGACGCCCGAGCCGCGCAATCGTTGCGCGATATCTCGGGTCGCGGGGCATTTCTCGGCATGCCCCTTGCTAATGTACTTTAATCTTTTATTGCAAAATCTTTTTGCCAATAATTTTTCGAAAATTCCTGACGCAATGGTCCAACAAAGAGTATTGTATTGTAGGATTCGATCTCCTCCGAGTTGGAGTTTAATCTAAATTTCTCCTCCTTCACTCGCGAGTTAAATACGTATTATCGAGAAGCGGGCGAGAAGCGATTTTTAGACTGTGTGTTTAGTTTATGTTCGCGCGACCAAACTTTTTTAGAATGCTTGCGCAACAAGAGCTTAACAATTTTCTCATTACTCAATTCGTGAAAAGCCTCGTAGTTATTGTGCATTTGCACTCGTGTGTTGGTGCGTGCGCAAGCGCGCGGGCGACAGCCAAGAGAAGCTTATTTATCGAAAGTCAGGCTCATCGGGTTAGCGGCGCAGAGGGTCGAAATAATGCAAATGGGCGATAAATTTTGTCATTGTCGGTGTAAAAATATAAATGCGAAATTGGGAACACGTAGCCACGAGACCTCAATGGACTCACTACGAGCGCCCGTCATTATTATAAACTTTATGCACGCGACCTCATCGAGACTCATTGACAATGGACCTTGGTTGGTGGTGGTTGAGAGGCTTGGCCGCGTTCCGTTCCCCTCACCCTCTGTCTCCCTTACGAGAGGAAAAGCGGAGGCGCTGAGTTTTTCTCGTCAAGGTCGGGCTGCGCGGAGGCGTTGATTATGGGCGGCTAATTGGCTACGCTGACCGACGTTGACGCATCCGGAGAGAAAAGGAGAGGAATTTTCACTTTCCGTTGTCTCATTTGAGCGCGCTCGCGATATCATCGGACGTCGGCGTATGTAATCTGTCTATAGTGGCAGCCGTGGATTGGAAAGTCAATTTTCTTACGAGCAAGTCAAAGACGGTGAGCGCTTCTTCTCGCGCCGCCATCGTTTCCCTTCAACGGGATTTCACTTTTTCTCCTCCCCCCGACCCCTCCCGCCGCCCCTCCACCCTCTCCCCGTGCCGGAATCATCCAGCCTCACTCCCTCCCGCTCCATTCGTACGCGCAAGTCGCTTTTCGCGAGCATCTTCGATTCGCTGATTTTTCTGCAGTCACATTCGTCGACGGCGATGATTAACGAAACGCCCGAGTACACGAGTCCCGCTTTATAGATTTAGATCTTATCGTCAGGTGACGCCAAATCAGTTGGAAACGTGCATTGGGGAGGTCGTTGCACGCTTTTATTTTCAACAAATCCTAAACCGACTAACATGATTATTCGTATGAAAAATTGGCACGCGCCCGTGAGTTAGATGGCCGAGGAGGGGGCGGGGGAGATCTTATCGAGACTAGCTAAGTCGAACAAACAATTTTTATGGGATTGTCTTGCGGTACTCGTGTCTGGGTGCTACGTGCTTACCGTGCGCCTCCGACGGACTCATAAGTAACAGCAGCTGAATTTGTTCCCCAGATCGATACACGTATTTTACATGCTCAGTCACAACACGTGCCATCCATTTCTTCTCGCGAATCTTCCAGGTACCGTCTAGCTTTTCTATTATTTGATTTTCACGCGCGGCTACGAACTCTGTGAGTCCATGCTCACCTCATAGGAGGTGGAGGGCTCTCGTTGCAGGGATCGCGGATACACAGCTGCGAGAAAGGAGTGAGTCAGCGAAGCCACGGAATATCGAAGCAAATGTAAATGTTGTTGGTGAGAGGATGCGCGTCGAAAATTGCCATTGCGGTACCTCTGGGACCTAGTGATGTATTCCTCGGTATTAGCGGAAATTGTCGATGTCTCGGAATAAAGTAATAGAGGCATTATTGAGTTTTTCTTTTTCTTCCTCTTTTTTCTTTTTAATTCGATTATTCTACCAACTTCCTAGCAGATTATACTCTCATTTTATGTGCCTGTGTGTGTTTACGTGCGCGCGCACGTATATACATATATTAATTTTAACAATTTGATGATTATTACGAACGTTGCTTCCATAACGTCGCGTACTTTACTGTTATTTCTGAAACTTGGCTTATCGTGCACTTTTTTCTTCCCTCCACGAGATCTCCACGTGGGATTCGGTCTTTATAGTAATTTACGATAAAATTTCATTTTTATGTGTAGCTCCGTGAAATTTCCTACACTTGACATTCTTCCATGACGCTAGATGATCCGTTATTTCGTTCTTTAATTTGTTGGCAGCTATTTATTTTTATCCATATACTTAAATACGTACTATTTATTCTCGAATAAAATCGGCATAAATGCCGCTCGACAATATCAAATTAGATAACGGCATACTCGATGAATTAGCAAAAACAACTACCGATACTGCAGCACCTAAGGCTACGTTTCTATCACTCGTCGATTCCCATTAAAATAATAATAATAATAATAATTAATAAATAAATAAAACATAAATATAACATAAATAAATAAATAAATAATAAATAAAGAAATACAGAAAAAGTAAACTGTAACATTACTTTATAAATGTCGAGGAGTGAAAAATAATAAATAAGAGTCTCAATCGATACGATAGAAGTATGAATTTGACTTATATATCCATCCATATATATATATACATATATATATATATATATATATATATATATATATATATATATATATAATTTACGGGGTGGTGTAAAATTCATAAAAATTAATTGAACAACAAAGATGAATAAATTGTAAAACAGAGATGTTATTTAAATCGAGGCAATAAATTTACTGCCCTCAAATGGAAGTGAATAGCTGTGGTTAAGTCGAAATATGCTATTATAATGAAAAAGGAAAGTATGGAACGATTATACGGGGAACAAAAGTAACCAAATCGAACATCTGATTTATAAATTAGTAGATCGTAAGCGTACACTTTAAATGCACACGGAAGACTCACTGGGAGACTCGCGAGTAAGAAGTCGACGAGAAAATGCAACAATCCGGTTTCCCGTATCGCTATTAATCCAAAACTCAAGATTAGTTCTTACGGACTTGCCGAATAGCCTATGGCGGCATCGCTCGACTGTTGTCTTCCTGTACACGTAGAAGCTCGTCCATTTTCTTGCTATTTTCCGCGTTGAGCTACGTAATTTAAATGTTAACTAAACTACCACGAGCTTTAAGATCGAGCCCCGGCCTTTGAGAACATAAAACAGTATGTAAGTAAGTTATTCGAGGAAATCGGTAGGAGCATTTCATTCTGCGGCGGGGTGGTAGTGAGGCGGGTGGGGACAGGAGAGAGGGAGGGTTGGCATCCATCACGTTTGTCGATCGCGCGCAACTTTCATCGAATGTCCTACTCCATCAGATAAATTAGTAACGTGGCCAATGCCCGTAATATATGAAGCGAGAGCTTGGCGACACAAAAATAAGTGCTCTTTGTATGAGAAATATGCGCAAGGCTGAATTTATTAGTATGATAAATCTCTTATCGGCACGACAGATCTAAGCAATTTATAATGAAAATAAAGCACCGTCGATTACAATTACTCTGAAATTTTTGAACTATTAAATTCCTTGTCACTGCATAATACCGAGGCTCTCGATCATTGATCATCCGAACTTTCTAACATTCACATTCCGTGAGTAGATAACATTCTAATATAACAATATCGCATATCATTAAACGACACAATGTCGACAAATTCGTTGCATCGGATGGAAATCTTAAGCATAGCGGCAGTGTCATTTATAAAGATTTATACGAACGGCCAAATACACTTTCGAACGAATGCAATTCTATCAGAGGTGTTTAACGCCCGTGGAAATCGATGCAACCGTAGCTTAAATAAATAATAATAAATGTCGTTTAATGATAAGACGAGGATTTGTACCGAAAAACACATTCGTCCGGGGAATAAAAGAATTGATTCAAATTCTCGTTATAACGGCAGTCGTTGAGAATCGTGCCAGGCACGCGTGTGTGCGTGGCAACAATGCCTCTAGTCGATGACAAGGCAGGCGAAACAAGCAGATAAAAACGTTAAAAAAAAAACACCAGACACAATTACCATTCAGGGTCGAAATATTAATAGTTAAGCTAAACAGTTCATTATCTGAATATTCATGTTACTCTGTACACAACACCAGAAATGCTTAAATAAATATCTACAGTGCCGCAGTTCTATGATTCTATTATCAACGTGATGATGATAATGACGACGTCCAAGACGACGATGATGATGATGCCGCTGCTATTGCTGCTACATTCATTCCGCGCTTCCATAGATCCTTCACTCACTGTACGCGCTTTGATAAAACGAATAATGGCTTATAGAAGAAAACACGGGGGAAAAATAAGACGGCAATTTCCTGGGCCAGGAACACTGCATTGCGCCTGAATTGTGAGATTCGACGTTCAATGCCTTCTCAAAAGCTTTCACGAGAAGAAAATACCAATGGATATATCGATCTGAAAGCGCACTCGAAACAACGATCACCACCCGCAGTTACCTTGACCCAAGACGTCATTAACGGCGCCCGATCCTCAAACGCCATTGAGCTCCTCGATAAGCCAACGCGTGGTAAACTCGTTAATTTTTGTAAAATTTTCTTCAACCTTGGCGTTGCGACTGTGACCGGTTGTCGGGTGCGAGGAAGGAGGTGCGAGAGAAGCGGTAGAGAATAAAAGGCAGAGCGAACGAGAGACGCGTACAAAGTGCGTAGTAGCAGAGTGGTAACCCGATCGGGACTTTCTCACGGCGTGTGAGGCCACGGCAGCGCTCGGGGGCGTGTAATCGTAAGGACACCAGGCCAACTGTATCCTAGGACCGACCGCAGAATCGCGCCTCGATACAAATTACTAACGAACGCCGACTCGAGAGCAAAAGGACAGTTGCCGAGCACCGGACGACTTCACGTGCTTGTATCTTTAACGAGACCTCGGCGGATGTACGAGATGTTTGGGATTGTAAATGGCACCGCGCTCGGATCTCCTTATGATATCTTCGAATGTCGGTACGGTAGTAAGGGAGCCCCCCCCCCCTTCGCAATTGCATTTTCATTCTATTTTCCATTGAGTTACTCACACAGGTTGGCTAGCCTTATGACATTTGTACATCATTCGTTTGTGCTTGCGAACTGTGGTGTCGAGCGATGTTACGATAGTAAAATTGAGTTGCAGGAGGGCCGCGGTGGGTCTGAGTCGAATGGGGCCTCGACGCCCGATTTTTATGTCGCTCTCAGCCGGAAGTGGCATTGGTGCAAAGAGGTGAGGATGAGGCGCGATGGCGGGTAATGGCGAGAGATGTAGGGGTGACGAGAGAGATGGAGGGGAGAGAAGAGGAGAGAGGAGAGGATAGGCTACTCTCGGCTACTCTCGAGTTAGGATCTGCGCAGTTAGGTAAGTGCGCCTCGAGGATTAGACGCGAGCGTGTCGAGGGAAGAAGCGATAACCGCGAAGAGTGGTTAGGCTAGAATTCAAAGGCGGCTTTGTTGGGACGTGCAGTCCTCTTCCTTAGGGCATGCTGTTTAATGTTAGAGCTAAAAAATTGTGTTAAAATGAGATCTTGGGTATTTGGAAGTTAAAGTACCAGCTGAATGTTGGCTCAACCTCATTGATTGCCTGAAAAACTTCTTTTCTTGTTTGTTTATTTTATTCTTTTTATTTTTTTTTTCATTTTTCTGCAACGCTGCCTCAAGTTTATCAATCATCGGGTTTACGAAATAACTATGTATTCTATTAACAATCTGCGTTAGTATAATCATACGTGTATATATAAGCAGGGAAGGTATCTCCTATGAATTTTTAAATTCTATGGAGCACAGTTGGGCTTTTCGCAAACAAATAGGGGCAATCGATTGTCAAAGTATTATTAAGTATGACTAAGAGTTCCAGAGGTATCAACGAAATTGTTTTTCCCTCCATTCGATCGCGAACGATTGGCGCAAATTTTCAAAATGAAAATAAATTTAATACATTTACCGAGAAATCCTTTATGATTAGTCTTAACGTTCGTTTCTATTACATTGATATTTAGCCAATGTGCACCACATAGTATTGTCGCAAGATTTTTAAACATCACAGCTTACATCTTCAGCTTTTGCATATGGAAATGTATTTTCTCCTTAATCGTTAAAGTTAAACGGCGAAATAAAAAATATTTTACTCGTTAATCGCCATATTATACGCATAATTTAATATCACGTTCTTGTAAGATCGTCTTTTAATACAGAAACGAGCAACTTATATTAGTAATTTATATCCGTGTAACATTATCCAGTGAAAAACACTTCAAAGGTGATTTCTGATAAGTGGATTTTAGTTTGAATATACGATTCGAGTCTGGCAAAATTTATGAATCTCATATTAATTATTCATTTAATCCATACGATAATTTACTTTGTAGTGATACTTTGTCGTAAAAACGTGATTTCCGTATCTTCTCTCAAGTGCGGAATAGTACGTGAATATAAATTTAAATCTATAGTTTCGTTAATTCATTTGAACGTCTTCTAATATAAATCATTTGCACCTCACTTAATTATACGTCGATTCTTTTCTACTATTATTAATGTCCCTCCTATAATCAAATTCGCAAATCTCCTCTTTTGTTGTCAAATAAGTTTCAAAATCTACATTTACACTATACTTTTCAATTCATACACTTACACACTTACATTACATACTCTTTTTATTTAATTCATTCCACAACATTAACAATTGAATTTACATTATTTTACGTTGTATAATTTTTACAATTATTAACTGATAAATGTCACAGTCAATATATAATAATAATAATCGAGCTGACATTGACCTGCAACTCCTAATTTAAGAAAAAATTCTCTCGTGTCATTTCCAGTAAAGATTGTTATTCGTCAAAAACAAAAAAAATAAAAAAAAAATGAAAATAAAATATAATAAAATAAAATAACTAAAATTAACACCCAAAATGCTAATGAAATAGCCATAATTATTTTCGTTTCATTTCTGATGCCCAATCACGCAGGAGGTCCCACTGGATTTCCTTTTTTGACGAGTAATTTTATGATTTTCAATAGGCCTTAAAGTAACCGTTCCAAACCAATTCCAAATTCTTTTCACGCGTTCAGCCATTTACGTCGACTATAATGATTTTGCTTTTATTTTAAATTCAAGATATAAATTCTAGAGTTCGCCGACTTTCGTTTCTCATTTTTCCTTTATTTTCATTATTAGTTAGCCAAGTGTTTACCAAATAATTGTACCCGTAACCAACGACTCTGCACAAACTTTCAGACTCCTCTCTACACACACTACTTATTATTACAGCACACAATGCTTATTAAGCAGTAATTGCCATCATCGCGCAATCGTCACCATAATCCTGATCGAACTAATTAAAGTATATCGATTAGGATAGCAATGATTAAGGTACTAGTACTTTATTTAACTTCAGCAAACACTTTATTTAGTGCTGCTGTAAAACGTGAGGTGAATTTGCTAATTTGACGGTGCTTTATGCAATACTTTTGTAAGTAGTTGGCACTGATCGCATAGTAACGAACCGTATGGGAGAGTCGATTTCAAAATACAGAATTAGTTTGTAAAAAAGAATAGCCATTGAAGTATATAATATGACTGAGAAAACACATCGGCGTGATAAATATTAAAATGAAACGTTGAGATGGATTTTTATTGAATGAAAGGTTCTTGTATTTTTCATTCTATAATACAATAATTAGACAGTTTTCGGGTAAAGAAAGTTACGGAAAGTTGTCGGAAGTTGTATTTAATTATGAAGGCTTGTCTAGTCATAAGCTTATGACTGATAAATTGAAGAATAAATGAATTATTACCATTAGAACTTTCCAGACAAATATCAGTTAATCTGATAAGGCCGAGACTTTTTAACGAATCAATTAGAACAATAATTATTTGCAGCCTGCTGAGAAATTACATTAAATTTATATAAATATGAAGTATTTTTCTAAACATTATATATATATATATATATATATATATATATATAAACTTATTCTATACAGTTATTAAAATGCAATGAAAAATTAGATTTGTACAGTAATATTAAGAAAATAATTTTCGATATAAGCGTCCTGTCCTATAAATCCAGAAAAATTGCGTAAAGTGATCCGATTAATATTAAGAAACTCAAATAGTACGATAAGTCCAAATACGAGGAACTATTTTTCTTTTCACGTTAAATCTGTGTTAGTATTAATAATAATATTAATAATAATATTAATAATAATATTAACTATATGTCAAACACTTTATTGTGTGCAAAAATACGGGAATATAATACAAATATCTGCAATATTAAATCTGTATCAAGTATCTCAATAATTTGAAACAGCATACATAAACATATGATTTAAAAATAAGATTTACACAGTAGTTTAATTCCATATAGTCGAAATCTTGATTTTCTCATTATCAGCTAATATACTTTATATTAATAATTATAACAGCAATGGCTCGAACAACACTGCAATTAATACTAATTATAATAGCAATGCTGAGCGAAGGCTAACTTTCTCCTGCTGGATTTTTACGCACTCGGTAAGCAACATCCCAGCAATTACCCGCGGCCTTTTCAAATTCTGCATCGAGCAACGAGTCTCGTTAGAAAATAATTATTAACAGCAAGATTCGTCAAGTCGTGCGTGAATGCAACGAGGGAGGAGAAGGTAATGGTCGTGCCAATGGCGCGAGTCGCCTCTTACTATTAGATCCGCGACGATATCGACGGTCCCGAAAAGTCCGGGTGGAAAGTTGTCGGTAGCACACGCGGTTTCGTCCAACCGACGAGGCGCGAGGAATATATAACGCCTGCCACGTCGTTAACGGAGATCTCTCACCACCATCCCCGCCCCCCTTACTGCGCCGCTTGCGCCGTCGTTCTCATGTACGGGGCGTCACGGCCGCGCCGTGCGCGTGACTTCCAAAGACTCGCGAGTACGTATCTTAAAATGGTTATAAAGTTTCTTTACGTCTATTTTAGGGACTGTAGCTGTCGGAAGGATGGAAGGAGAAAGGAAGAGTTGATCCGCGGCGACAGATAAAGACGATTTAAGAAGCGACGCCGGTGCGGAAAATAAAGAGCGGCTCGGGGAAGGGCACCGGCACTGTCAGCAATGGATAGAGGGATGGGGTGGATGATGAAGCGCGCGTGTGTATGGGAGGGGTTGGGGTGAGAGAAGACGGAGGCAGCAACCAAGAGAGTAAGTTGAATCGTGGTATGTGGCATGTGCGGGCCACGTGCTCGAGGCGTCCCGTCGCGGGTGTGGTCGATCTCGCGGGATAATATTAAATCAGTGGCATCTGCTCAGAGGAGGATAGAAGACCCTGATGGACGAAACTTATCCGCTCTCGTGAGTAATTCCGACCGTTGCTCTCTCTCTCTCTCTCTCTCTATATATATATATATATATATATATATATATATATATATCCCCATTGCGGACTATTGCAGAATCTCGCTCTCACTGTCACCTGTGCGCGGGAACGCCAGCGAAAGATAAACCTGCCATTGCATGCGATACGCACTCCCCAGTGCAAGTCCTCGTTCGATCGTAATTTAGGCTGATCCCCCCCTCGTGGCCAGCCCCGTGCCTGCCCCCGTCCAATACTTTACGACTTTCCACGGGGACGTTTTTTCTTTTTTTTTTGCGCAGGAGAAAATCGCGGCGATTAATTATGGCCGCTTATCGCATTATCTTGAATAAACTTTGAATATTCGATTATGGTCGTCTCATTCTCTTTTGTTTTATCGGGGCAGGCATCGACAGGCGGCGCGCACTGGAATTAAAAAATTTAATGGAATTACTACGTGTCTTACAAGCGCGTTTTCACTGCGCGGCCGCTCATTGTGATTAATTGTTTACCTTATTCAACAATGGAAACGGTGTGCGAGTGGCCGCCCCCCCCCCCGGCGCCACCCTCGCGGTGCCGCGCGCTCAACGTGTTGTTCGAACGTAACTGCCGACTGGGGTTCGGTAACGACTAGGTCGCTAGTCCCTCGCGACTCCATCATAGGCCAATCTTATCTGACTGATGGTGCGATCGATGAAATCTCGAAAATTTTGAACTTTGACTCTGGCCCGGAAGAATTATTCCCGTGACGGATTTATGTAATGCCGACCTTACGTTGCCTAGCTCTCGTGCAAAAACATCACATCGTGATTGTTGTTCTCGATTCTCGATTCGCGACGTTGGTCTCTAACCATTGGTTAGAATGTTTTTCTAGAGCTGGAAAAATCGTCTTCGTACTCGAACGCGGTTGAGCTGAGATGAATTGGCCGAACCTTACTCGCATTGATTTACAGATAGAATGGAAAGTACGGCGCCGCGTTCAATTTTTCACTGTTACAACGAATCCATGATTTTGTCGTTTGCATTATCCAGACGAGAATCGCGCGAAAGTCACAACTTCATAATGTAGTTTCAATCTTACTGCTCCGCACGATCTCAACCAATTTCCCATAACTACCCAAAAATTCGTTACAAACAGCAGACTCTGTAAACATTGATGATAAAAACATCCGACTCTCCTCTCGACGCTTTCGCTCCACAAGCATTAAATGAAAAACAAACAGGCACACAAAGAAAGCAAAACAAAATATCGAGAGCGCGAGAATCCATGCCACTCGCGCCGTATCCACGTATGTAGATGTGTACATTATTATAATGGGCTCTCAATCTCGGCTCCCAACCACTTATTCAACATTGAAAATTGTTGCATCGCCGAGCCGCTGGAACGTTAGCCGCGAGTTTACAAAAATGGAAAATTCCCATCTTTTAAACAGACGCGAGACTCTAATAATTCCATGGGTAGCGCGTTCATCGAGAGCTTTGCTATATAACTAATCGCTCTTAAGACAAAAAGCTTATTGGAGGAGGAGGAGGAGTAGTGCAAGGTGACAAGTTTTCTTTCGTTTCACAATGTAAAGTTCAGTCCGCCTGATAATTCATGGTATGTGTCGCATTACCTACACGTGGCGACTTCCCACGTAACTAACTGCCGGGTGCATTAGTCGTAGTCTAGCTGAGTAAGGAGCAAATGCATAAAGGCGAGGCTGATTAGCATAAAAATTGAGTGCCCCGGTATTGCAAGAATGGAAGCGAGGATGAGAGGGGCCGGGGCAGGACATTATTAGTCCCGGTGTGCAGCGAGGCAAAGCGAGCGATGCCCGGGCAAAGGCAGCTTCTGTCGCGTCCTGGAATCTTACGACAACTACTTCTGGTTATACGTGGTTGGAGCGAGCAACCAGCGCCCGACGTTAGCCCCCCTCCCAAATTGCGCGATTCACTTGGATTCTACGACTCCTCGTTAGTACCGCATGGTCCCGTTGAGTCTCGAGCCCCTTCCCGCCCGCTCCCATCAACACACTCGTTCTCTCCTGTCTCTACTCATCTACGATGTACAACTGAAATTAGAACGAACTGCGTTTTCCGAATGCTTTCCAACAGCGCTCCTCGCTTATCGATTTACGTACATACAGAGCTGCTGCTCAGCATTGTTGCGATCGTCGTATCTTACGCGCACACACTCCGTTCTCACAATTGACGCCGACAGATTTTTTTGCCGCTATTCGTTTCCTACCGTACTTTCATGTTCCGCACAATGAGGCGAACTTTGCGAAATGACCGGGCGAGAAAAAGAGCCGGGGACAGAGATCGAAGGGCGATGAGGACGGGCCGTATAGAGGGGGACGATGGAAGTAGTGAGACAGAGAGAGAGAGAGAGAGAGAGAGAGAGAGAGAGAGAGAGAGAGAGAGAGAGAGAGAGAGAGAGAGAGAGAGAGAGAGAGA
>NW_011948425.1:7331369-7342915 GCF_000503995.2 Ceratosolen solmsi marchali | reverse complement strand
GAAGCCGATATAACGAAAAGAGTTTCTTCCTCCGGGTGAGGCATTTGTTTTTCGAAAAAAAACTCCAGGTACGCGAACAAAAAAAGCGCCTAGCGCTACTTCCGCGACGCTCAGCCTCGGGGAATTAAGGGGTTATTAGTCGTCGTCTTATGTACGTATCATGAGACGTCATTGGATGAGGCGGTGGAAAAGTGGAAAATGCAGGACGATGAGGATCAATGTCAGAGAAACTTCGTGTTGGTCGAAGGCAGAGACAGGATGAGTGCTAGTGGGTAAAACGGAACGGGACCGAGGAGGAAGGCCCGTCGTCGACAGCGGCGAGGGGGCAGGCTCAGGCAGGCAGAGAGACGAAAATTCAGGAGCAGCGTCATTTCCTTCGCTTACTGAGCATCCGGGAGCTCGTCAGCTGACTTCTTCTCGCGGCCGAGCGATCGACCGCGGGCCATTGTCCCCTGCATCCGCCGTAACTTTTTTCCCCGAGATCGCGTCGAAGGAAAGTGAGGCTCTCAGAAAAGCCGAGGGCATTACGGTTCATCGGGAACGAGATCGGCCGCGATTGTTCCTTGTCGCCTTAGCCGCCAATTCGATTTACCGATCTTACACCGCGATTGGCATCCCCGGCCTCAACCCCTCTTCCCGCCCCGCCCCTTCTGCCTCGCCCCCTCACGGCCCCACGCTAACGTCACGCGGACTCCCCATTCACGTGCACGTTTTCGTTATTCCGCATGTTTCCCGAGCGAAGATTAATTAAAAGGAGCGCATTTTTCGACTTTCACCAACCGCGGTTTAGGAAACAATTATAATTCCGCGGCAGACTGTTAGAGTCACGCTGCGTTGCAAACGCTCGCCTGTTTATAGATGCGTGAGTTTGATCGACCATCGTAGTTAGCGTTCGAGACTTCCAAGTTTGAAAAAGCTGCGCCTTGAGATGATTTAGGAACGATGATGCTGCGTGCTATTGATGGGCAAACTCGGGACTTTTAAAACTGCGATGTCATTTGTCTTTTGACTTTACGAGCGCGTTATCAATTTTTATCATAATATCGCATTTCGCGAGAAAAGGTTTGCCATGGGAGAAGTGGTCGAATCCATGGGATGGGCGGAGTCCAGCGACGGATATTGTAAAAGTAGCAGCGGTATTTTCGAGCATGACGTTACGTTGCTCCAATGTGTTTTAATTGCAAAGACGCGACACCCGCCTCCCATCCCGCCGCAACACCCCACGACGAGGTGGCCGCCATTAAAGCGCGCACATCGTATAAGTCATTCAAAGACTTTTTCAATTAAAATTTATTTATTCCATTGTCTTTAATTTATTATTGATATTTGTACAATCCTGAGAGGCAAATCGATAGATGCTCATGGCTATTTTTACATTTACCTTCATTTCGTCTCGGCAGCCACGATGTTCTTGTCTCAGCTCGTTGCAATACACATCATCCGACATTATTAATTTTTTTTTTTCATTTTAAGCGTAAGCGAGACATTGGCCAACAACTGCGATTGCCCGATTGCCAACACGAGGCTCAAGCTTACGCTAATCGTTGCATCTAATTTCAATAATAAATTAGGCGCCCAAGAAGGTTGATGACAAATTGGCAATTGAAACATCGTGAACATAATGAAGTTTGAGCATTACATTGTCCTATTGACCTAATCACTGGCAAACCGGTATTTCACATTGGAAAAATATGCTAATTTTCCTCTCGGCTGCACACGACGCGGAAAAAAAGCAATTCCAGCCGCCATCGACGCAGCAGCAGTGCAGTAGTGAATACGCACAGCCGCGTTTAAAGTCAATTGCGAAGGGCGCATCCGCGTAATCGCACATTTGAATCCATTGTATATGAACGCGGGGACAGAGGCGCTGCAGGTGGCGGAGGAAAATTCAGAAAATAGTAAATAGCTGGGAGACGCGATGGCGCGTAACGTTACGTGAATTATGCCGCGAATCACTTGAATTCCGTAGGTCTGCGGGCTAATTTATAGATCAGTCGCAACATTATCTCCTTTGGCAATTAGAACGCAGAAGCACGCTAACGGACTCGTGGCGATACGGCGAACGGCGCTTTTATGAATGGCGACGGCGGCGGCGGAGGCTGCGGCGTCATCGTCGTAGGCTGGGACGCAATTAAAGGCGCCCGACTGACGAAATAATTGCCGGCCTCGCTTCGCGCGCGGTCGCATTAATCCGCACTTGGACGCGAATGCATGCGTGCAACGATGCAAAGCTGATTTCGAAGAGAAGCGTTACCGAGCGAGTTACGGTGCTTGCATCTGTTTGAAGTGAGGTGCTTGCATTGGGTGAGAACCCTCGTGATTCTGGTTTCTCGAGACATAATAGGGTGGGGTGATGTTACTGATGGCCATGGTGGTGATGGTGGTGATGGTGGTGACGGTGGTAACGGTGGTGACGTAGGCGGTGGTGGCGGTGGCGGAGGTGGCCATGGTAGGGACGATGACGACGACGACGACGACGACGACTTTGACCGCGTCGCGAGGAGGGGGAACTCGTCTTTGCTAGGAGGGCAAGATTCGCCTGCTAGCCGATCGGTCGGTCGGTTGGTCGGTTGGTTCTTTCGGACCAGTTACTATGCGAGGCCCTTGTTTGGGGGAGGGGGGGGGTACAAAACTGCAGGTATATGTGCGCCGGGGGTCCTGCTCGTCTTTTTGGCTCGGCGACTCGGGGTTCCGTGCTCTCCTCTGTCGGGACGAAGCGCCTCTACACGTGCGCACCTACCGGCTTGCAATAATACCGACAGACCGAATAGCCCTGTCTGTTTGTGTGTGTTACCGCTCGCGCGCGCACGCGCGCCTCCAGAGGAGAGATGCGGACGATGTTTCTGGCCGATTTGATCCCACGCTCGGCAGAATAGTGTCGAGCGATAAAGGATCGATCGTGGCTGATCGCCTCCGCGCGGCGAACAATGGCTCGCGATGTGCACTCGCCAAAAACGCGGACCGTTGGGGTTCAGGTCGCTACACGCAGACGTCCTTTGGTAAGCGTCGACGTTCTTTTTGACGATACGTCGTAGACCGATCGTGTTGCGCGACTCAGCCGGGTATCGCCGCCCCGGAAGTCGGTCGAGTTCACGCTACTTAAAGCCATGGCTTTTCGGTCCTCCTTCGTGTGAATCCGCCGCCTCTCAAGGACAGCAGAACTCCGCGATGAGAAACCGATTACCGTAATGTCTGGCTTCGTATTTCTTATTTACATAATGATGCACGCCGGCCGTGCGAAGGGAAAACAAAAATAACAAAAACAAAAGAAAGACAAGAGACGGCCGCGAGCTGGTTAAAAAAAAAATATGATAAAAAAAAGAGCGCATCAGCTGTCAGACGTAAGGGGGCCGCACCGACAAAAGTCTTCGCCGAGGTATAGTCGAGCCGCCGCAAAGATGTTGCTCGCAAGCGGCAATTCGAGAATCAAGTGCGCCGTCCCTCGAAGCACACGAGAATTATCATAATAATAATAATAATAAGAAGAAGAAGAATAATGATAATAACGATAATAATTATAATGATAATGATAATAATAACAACGCGATGACCCATAAAAAGGCGCTTGAGCGCATTTCGTTCGATTGAGCATCGCTCGACTCGGCGCTCGCCATTGATAAAAGTCGGCGTGGTCTGACTTTTCCGAGGCCTCGCGCTCCCGCTCGACAACGCGTCATGGGAAATACGAGACCCCCCCCCCCCCTCATAACCCACTCCAAGCCCGCCCCCACCCTCCTCCCCACGCTCGTTATTTAACTCCGAATCCTAGGATTACATTGCGCGCCATATAACTGGTTACAGTAAAAGTTTTACCGCTATGTAAAGAGCCCAACGCGACCTGTATCAACGTTAAAGAGGGTCAGAGCCGCGCTGCTTCGTTCGATATATCCGCGACCTTCGACCCCGATTTTCAATAAGAAGCCGACCTTATTGATGCACGGCGATTGTGATTAGTCAGCCTGGACGCTGGCAACGGAGCACCGTTTTTAACATAACAAGCCTATCGTTTAGCACTGCGAAGCTTAAGCTAAATCAAAAATCTTAAATAAGCAGATAAGCGCGCGCGATGAAAGCGCGGGGGCCGTTAACCGCGCCGACTAAACGTGAATCGAGTTCATGCAAAGAATAAACACGGCCCAGCCCCCGCACTCCCGTACACTTGTAATTTCCCAACGATGACGCCGCTAGTCTCCGCAACAGCCTCTACCTTCAATTTACAGAAATTGGCTCTGATGAAATTTTGAATGTCTCATTGTCTCGCTGACACATGCACTCATGAAATTCCACGCTCCCGTAAGGCCGAACCTGGCCCCGGCCCGATCTGGCCCGATCCATTCGGACGAGTGCCTCGCCACTTTACACCGATTTGAATGGCCTCGAGCGATCGCGTCACGTTATCCTCGGCACGCGCAGTCTCCATACCGGGAGGAGTACTTTCCGTGATTTAGCGTGCACTCGGCGCCAACTATTCCTTAGATCGCACGGAGCGTCGAGACGAAGAAAGTTGCCGCCGGCTCCACACGAAAAAAATGCTGGTGATAGGGACGATGGACACGGTTACTGACTAAGATCCCTTGAGGGCTCAGGATGGTGGAGTATAAACGTGAAACGGAATACGTATAACGGAAAGCGAGCTTCCGCGACGACACGAAGTTGAAAGGTTTCAAGGATATCTCGTGCAATGGATACGTAAGCGAGAATCGGCCGAGTAGGTTCAATGTGATTGGCCAGCGACCGGGTGCCAAGAGTTGGCTAGGAGTCTGGACGTAAAGGAGCCTCGGAGGTCGAGTGCAAAGTCGCGGATTAGGCCAATGAACGATGCACATAATTCAAAGGTGCGGCGATATGAAAGAAATTGTAGTTGCTGGTACGACGGCGAGATGATACCGAGAATTGCAGAATGATGTTGGATAAAGAGGTGATGCCGGTCGATAAGGGACGTAATACCGATACCGAATCTATTGTCGTGGTGACTGTGTTGGTCTAAGGAGATCGAATGTCAGCTTGGTGAAACCGAACAGTCGGACGCCCAGTCTCTCCCCTCCTCGCCCCGCGGCGCTCTTATGTAAACTTTAAAAACATATAGCAACGCGGTTCTTGCGCCCGCCTTGTACTTTTCTTCTCCTTTCCTTGCGCCAAGAGTTGTAGATGTACTATTTGCAAGACAATGGTACGCAGCGCTGCAGTGCGTTGTGCGTTACACTTGCGCGCGACTCGTTAAGAGTCCGAGTGGATTTTCGCGCTCGGGTAAAGTTCCGGATGTCTGTGCGTTTGCATGGCTCCGCTTCCATTTCAATGGTGACTTTTATAAAAGTTTTACACCTGGATATTAAAATGATTGTTGCGCATTACGATTTCGAGTTTTATTAAACAACGGCGTATTGTTTACGGTGTGCAATTTGTTTTTTATACATATATATTTATAGGAGCGTTAAGAAAATATTTAATAACAAACAGTCTTGTGTTAAAACAGTGGGCTGTTAGTTTCGTGCGATGAGATATAAAAGAAAAATGGACTACGGAATCTTCATAAATCTTTTAATGACCGAATGCAGATGGAAGGTCGACTTTGCCTGATTAATCCCATTTCACATGTCAACTGTATGATTCATTCGCTTTGATATTTACCGCAACATTTTTTTATACGATTTGTATTCCGGCCTTTCGGTTGTTTTGAGGCTCATCCAGTATAAGTAGTGAGAGAATAGTTAAAAAAAAATTTGCGAAATTTTATTCATTTTGACATAAGTTTAATGGCAGTTCCCCGCATAAGAGACTATTATGGGTATTACGACCTTCCTCGACTATATTTATTGCAACTGTCTATGTCGATGGAGCGAGGCACCGTTTCGTCATTAGGTCTGCTGTAAAATTTCCATATCCAAAAATCGAGAATTTCGGCTGGTGCGTTGATTTTCTCGTATGTATTTATAAAATTTAATTTTTGTTTTTTTCTTTTTCCCCGAAATACACATTAATATTACATTCAATCGCACAGTTTTTTTTATATTACATCGACACATTTACGGCAAGCATATGAATACCAAAATATAAATATTTACTTGTAATTTTGAGCAAATCGCGGAATGATTTGCAAAAAAATATATTATTAAATGCATCATGAGGCACGAATGAGACTCTACGTTACAATGCAAATGAATTTTAGTGTAAAATAATAAATTGAAAGTGAATATTGAAATGAAAAATTAAGGGATATTGGTTGATATTTTTATAAGTGGCAGAGAGTTGGGGGGGGGGGGGTTAACTTTGTTTCATTAATGATTACTGGATGTAGAAATAAAATTGATATTTTGGACATTTCTATGTATCTCTAGATCACTGGCAAAAGTTTACAATTTGCTATTTGACGCGAAATATTCAATTAAAATCAAAAAATGAATTCCTACTGGTGTTACAATCATCTGAGTTGAATTCAATTCTAAAATCAGTCTGCGCATGCGCAGGATTTGCTGCAAGTCGAGAGCCGAGAATCGTTGTTGATAAAAACGTTTCTCGTTTACCGCTATCGCAACTAATTTTCGTTCTTGAGAAAGTACAGTCAGGCATTACATTTTGTAAGGTATGAAATAAACAAGGAATGCTTATTTGTGTTAAGAATTAAATCGGTAATTGCATTTTTGTATTTTTTTTTTTTTTTTTTTTTTTTTTTTTTTTTTTTTACGGTAAATTATATTGATATACAGTGACCTCCAAATCATATGCATAGTTGTGTCAGACATGTTAATGACCAAGTTATGCAAGGTCATCAAATGTGTAACAAGTATCGTAAATCAAGAGGATGGCATTTGCATTCTAATACGGTGAAATATCATCGTTAGTTTTCCAACGGACGGCAGCGTCAATGCATATAATCAAGCCATTCGAGGTGAGTTTCGAGTATCGAAAATACCTCTATACATTGTGAGAGGCAGTCAAACGGACATTTCGGTCTTCATCTTCCCTACGAATACTTCATTCAAATAATCCATTTGAGAAGGCATATCGATATATGCTCATCACTAGCGGATAAATTAGTAGCGCAAGGGTTCCTTAATTGATAGTTGTTATCCGCATTTGTTGAGCTATCGTATGTACCGATAATCACATTAAAAATTCAATCTAATTATTGGTTCTTTCATGGTAGGCTGGTACTTAATTGATAGCTATATCTGTCAAATTGAAAAGTTAATTATTATTCTATTTCACAGTGAATGTAACTTGCCGCTGAGTAGATTAGAAGGTCTTAAGTGACTCGGATGGTTAATTCGACTTAAGAGTTTGCTTGGGCATTAGGTCGGGACACATTTCGTTGACTAAGTTATAACCGAAACAAAAAAAGTCGCTCGACCATGTCGCATTATTTATCAATCGTTTTATTGGCTTCGGAAGTCAATTAAACGGCGCTTTTATACCATGAAACGGGCAAGTCTCGATATTTCGGAAGGTCGCGCGGCTGGCGCAACTCGATCGACATCGGCACAATCAAACCACAATAATGCTCCGGCTGCCCTTGGCTCGATCCTTATCGCCAATCACCGATATCTGGCTGCTTGCTCCCGTCCCCTTTCCTCTTTTATCGATCGCTTTGAGAGAAACTTAAGGCGATTCTCGATGTTCTCGAGCGCGCAGCTGTAATCCAGCCGTCGCGACTTTTAGTGCTCCCGTGACCCGGGGGAAACCGTACGACACGCTCCCCAGCCGATTTTCCCGCAAAATCGCGCGTCCACCTCTTAGGAACTCTTACTTTTTAACCTCGCCCTTCGACGCTTTTATGCGCGCACTCGGCATCCGGAGCCGAAGATCGGCTTCGTCCTTGTGCGCTTGAAAAAGGAGCGCAGTCACGCACGCACGTACGCGCGCCATTGAAATGAGAAAAGCGCGATTTAATCGTGGCCGAGCTGATTGAATTCAATATCCTTTCCACATCGCCCGTCGTATTCACGATTCGCCTCGGCAATCCTATTCCCCCATAATAGAAAATGTATTTATCTCTTGGCTTTTCGCTCGCGATGACCTTAACCTCGTGCGCGGTATTGCGATGGATGGTGAACGGACAGGATTGTGATGGGAAGGGAGGGAGGGAGGAAGGGAGGAGGAAGAGGAGGAGGAGGAGGAGGAGGAGAAGATGGAGAGGTGGAGAGAGGACAACAGGTCGTCCCACATGGGGATGCACACGGGGAAAATCGCCGCGCCATAACGGGCCGACGTAGCCTGCCCGCGTGCGTCTGATCGTCTCTCTCTCTCTCTCTCTCTCTCTCTCTCTCTCTGTCTCTGTCTCTGTCTCACTTACTCACTCTTTGTAGCTTGCTCGTTCGCTCGCTCACTCTCCCCTCGTATGTGCGTGCGCGTCAGTGTTGGCGCGTCGCCGGCGGCAAGCGTAGGAGAAATTACGGCGGCGACTCGAAAAGTCGACCGATCGACTTCTCTCCCATTAGCCTCCTTCGGGACCTCGATACCGAGAGGTAATCTCCCGTATGTAAGCCGTGCGATTTCGCTTCCTCCGCCGCGCATTGTCGCGGCCTGTCGCCGACGACTATCCTCCGGACACCGCTTTCCTTCAGGCGCTGCCGTCGTCTTTTGTTGTTCACCGCTCGCGATCCCAAATGGGCCGATCGCGAGCGCAATTAACGGGCTTTTGATAGGAGCGTCAACGGGCCGCATTCGCTGACTCGGCTACTGCCTGCGAGAGGTTTTCGGGACGTGACGAGAGCTCGGATGATTAACCGGTTTAACCGATCGACAGATTAAGTTTCGATAGTGTAGCGAATTATCCATCTCGGGGGAGGGGCGGGTGATTATCATCGATAGACTTTCGTTCGAATCTTTTGCAAGTACGTGAAGCGTCGGAGTGTTCTTGTTGGGTTGTTTTTGTGTTGTTCAATAGCCTATCAGCGACGGGACCTTTTTCTGTTTTATGTTTTCCAAACGCAAACGTCGTAGGCTTAGCGCAAGTCTGTAATTTCAGGTCTCTCTATGGCTAATGACTAATTGGCAGTTTTGGCCACGAGTCTCTTTAATTACAATTCACTAGGCAAGTACGGTAGACGAGATCGAATTAGCGGTTGTAAATTATATACAAATTACTTAATCGATTGATAATAAAGCATAAATTCTCTTAGAATATTGAATTATCGGGCCGCTGATAGTGCTGACATAGGTAGTGAAATACTGTTTAGAAGTAAAAGATAATAAAAGTATAATTCAAAATCAAGATTCGAGCCTTTAGGGGGCACAATTTTATTTATTTTTTATTTTTTTTTTTGCAAGCATTAGAGATTATTCAGTGCTCCTGCGAATAAGCAGAAGAATTACAATTCTTTTTTCTTTCCTTCGAAGATTCTGGTGAAGCTCCTGACTGTAATTTTAGCCAATTCAGCGCCAAGACTGATTTAATACCTACAATAAGCAATTTTATCGCTTTATTATAACAAATAATTAATAATCAACAGGCTGACTGTAATTAGGAAGACGAATAACAAAGAAGAGACAAAATTATGTTTAAACATAATTGAAAATCACGTTACGAAACTAAACGATTAATGGAGTCTTTAAGTTTGCGTTGAGGATATATTATTTAAATATGTTATTTACGTGTAGGTCAGTCGGAAATATATTTCATAACATCACAGCTGAGAAACAATGACTTTGTAAATAGTCACTTGTATTTTAAGTTTTTCATAACAACTGTCTAATTTCAAAAACTTACAAATGTCGCAACAATATGTTCGATTATTAACACTAACTAATAATTAAAACTCAATTTCCTTTCAAATTCAATTTCATTTCAGTTCACGTGTATTATTCTTTCGATACATTTGTATTTTATCCAATCCAACGCAGATTCTACAAAGAAATACAGTACTAAAAATATTTCATAATAGTAAAATCATTTTTATTCAATGGACTAGCAACTAATGTATTAGTTCCAACTATATTGTAAAGACAATAATTTTATACGTTTTAATGACGATCGTAAATGCAAATTGCATCTAGGTAAGTGGTGAAACTATAAAATTGTTATTTATTGTGTTTTTACGTTTATTATATTTTTATATAAAATTTAAAATACTAGAGATAATCGATGGTAAACGCAAATTAAACAGATTACAATATGATGTTAATATCGCAGAAAAGTCTTGATTTTGCAATGGAATTAATCTAATGTTTATCCTTGGCTCGACAAATTTGATTTACAATTTTTCTTCAAATTACTTGAAGTGACATTGTGATATAATACACTGTTTCCTAACATTGTACTTGTGAGTGATACGTAGAGATAAGGATTATGTGCATTTTATCACATTAGCATCTTTCATCTGTTGCAAATAAATAATTTCTGATCAATAGTTTATGTGTGTAAAAAAGCATATAGAACTTATAATTATGACAAATTTAATCAATCATTGTCAAAAGCCAACGTTAATGCATTTACAGCAAGATCAATGTTGCGCATTGCCTATATTTGTGGTTTTTTTTTTCGTGATATAAAAATTTGTCTCTAAAACATTTGTTCAATGAAATAAAGTTTAAAACACCGATCTCAATATAATTTATAATTATTGTATTGAAATTGCAAAATAGCATATTTATAGCATGAAGCGCCATAACATTGATATTTTCTGTTTATTATTAAACTTGTTAATAAATTCCTCTGAAATAAAAATACGAACGATGTTGAATAATTCATTGTTAATGTATGTGCGTACATACATATGCATATTCACAAGTGTACATATATACAAGTGTGTATGCATATAGTCTCGCACTCATTTATATATCTTTTTAAGATTACGATTGCACGTTATTTAAGTATGATTTTTTATCGAGTGAGAGAGTGAGAGAGAGATTGCCTAATGATTATTTTTTTTTAATTCCAAAAAAATTGCAATACTATTAAATACTTTATATTGTTTATGTACTTGGCCTTACAAAATATGATTTGCTGCATTATAAAATTATATTGCCCTTTCACGGATAATAAACACGTATATATATATATATATATATATATATATATATATCTATATAACATAAAATGTTATAAGTAAATTTGTTTCTTTATCTTTCATTTACACCTAGCTCGTGCCAGTTAATAACAGGCCTATTAACGTGTACAAAATAAAATAACAATTGTCGCTTTAAAGGATTTTCTCGAAATAAAATGAATCTGTAAATTTAAATGCATACGTGGTTTAACGAAACTTGCTATTTCCAAAGGTCATTGGAGGAGCAGCGATGAAATACAATAATTCGTAATAAAGTAAATTTAAGTTAAGATGATTTCCATTGTAAAGTACAATATTGTTCATACGAACAAAGACATTTGTATGCCTAACGACAAGCAAACAATTGCGAAGGCAGCGTCATTAGTTTGCAATAATATTCCTGAGCGAATTGTTTATTCGCTGCAGACATGATACCGTACTCAGACGCTCGAAAATAACAACAGAAATCAGCTGTTGGACATTCTGATGGATTACAATTATAAAAAATTGATGCATGACCTTTCATTAAGTTGGCGGGGGGAAGGATATGGGGGGGGGGGG
>NW_011948425.1:7328581-7331359 GCF_000503995.2 Ceratosolen solmsi marchali | reverse complement strand
CTAGAACGAATCCAGATTTGCGGCCAACACAAGACTGAACCGCCAGTCTGGACGAAAGCACTGGACGTCGAAAAATCCAATTGACCAGGACTTATCGGAGTGTCGGTGGGGGGACACTGACTTTTGCCGGTCAAAAATGAAAATCAAAAGATGCTGCCAGTCGTGATCATCGATGATGGACCCATCACAGCTTACCTCTCAAAAGAAACGATGCGTGTGCGGGCACGTACCTACACAGAGAAACATAGAGCGTCGCGAACGGGGCCTGGAAGGCGCGGTGATGATGCGGGGGATGGCGCGGGGGAGGTCCAGCGTGTCCAGCAATTTTCTTCGCGACGGTGTAATCGGTGACCGGTATAGCGAGGCGGAGGCCACATAGCGAACACTAGTCGGTGGAAGATCATCGAGTCCGCCGGGGCTCAAGGACGTGCGGGACCCCAGGGTCGTCGATGAGCCACGGTGCTTTTCATGGGCGAGATCGACGAGTGCCCCGGGCTCTCGATCCTCGACCGCGAAACTTGTTTATAATCTGCAGCTCCTCGGCACCGGGGGCGCTCGCTCGGCCCTTTATCGCAAGCGCGAATCAGGGAGCGACGGCGGATAGCTAAGCGAGAAAAGGATGGCGAAGGACTGACTTACCCAGAGTAGCGCTGGTCTCTGCTCGTCGACTCTCTCGACCCGATCGGCTTCCTCCAAGTCCTTTTCTTTCTCGTCCTGGCACTGTACAATTCAACCGCGGCACACTAACTTACAAGTATACGCGTCTCTTAGCCCAAGTAACGTTGGGACATCGTGGCGACGGCGGCGCCGAATCGAAGGTGCTTCGATTAAGTAGAAGAAGAAGTAGAAGTGGAAGAGGAAGACGAAAAAGAAGAAAGAGAAGACGGAGGAGGTGGAGGAGTAGGAGGAGTAGGATGAGGAGGAGGAGGAGAAGTAGGAGGAGTAGGAGGAGGAGGAGGAGATGGAGGAGAAGGAGGAGGAGGAGGAAAGAAACGAGAAGAACAAGAGGCTGAAGCTAAGGCAAGAAGGAGGATGAGGACGAGGTAGAGGGAGAAGGCGAAGAAGAAGAAGTAGAAGATGATGATGATGATGATGAGGAGGAGGAGGAGGAGGAGGGGGAGCAAGAGGAGAATGAGTGAGTGAGAAGGAAAAAGAAAAGAGACGACGATGACGATGATGAAGGTGATGATAAAACGGTCCGAGAAGAAGGAGCTGAGTCGAACAAAGCAGATTCTGCTCCACGCGCCGTTCCAGCAGCGGCAGTCGGACTTCTGACTCTCACATACTAGCGGTGCCCCGGCTCTTCGGATTCGGTCCAGCACCGCCGGCTACGCGCATCCTACTCGCGAGGCCACAGATGGAGAAAGACTCTCTGCCCGTGATGTGTATGTGTGTGTGAAGAGACGGAGAGAGAGATAGATGAAGAGAGAGAGAGAGAGAGAGAGAGAGAGGGAGAGGGAGCGAGAGCGATAAAGGGACGGCAGATATATATGTATGTATAGATGTGTATGTATGCGGGGACAGAGACCGCGATAGCGCAGGACAGTAAGAGCAAGGAGGGCGCGCGCGCGCGCGCCTGTCCGCAACGGCGAAGAGGGTGGTGGTGGCGGACGGGCGAGGAAGGGTGGGAGGTAAAGAGCCGTGAAACGACAGGTGCAACCGCTCCGGTCGTCGGCTTCGTACTGAGGGGCGCCGGTCCTGCGAGAAACTGCGCTCTCTCCCGCCGAGTGGCTCGACGCATGCCCCGTGCGGCGCATCGGGACGGTAGTGGGGTTGGACACTCGAGCGCGCACACGCACACGCACACGAGAGCCATAGTGCGGAGAGTCACACGAGCAAGGAAGAGCTGTTTGGCGATCCGGCGAGGCTGGCGCGCGACGTTTCTTGCTCGCGATCGGTGCCCACGCTCCGTGGATCCGAAAATTCGTGCTCCTCTAGAGGGGCTACGGGCTGGGGACGGGAGACGCGCGAAGATGAGCGAGATCGATCTTTATTGTCGCGCTCGGCGGCTGTTCGAGTCAGTCTACGCATTGGCGGCAGATCCGATAATGCGATCGATCCTGTGTGTGCCTCTCCCCCCAACCATCCCCCGTACCGCTCGCCCCTCTCCGCGCTCTATGTTTCTCTGTGTAGGTACGTGCCCGCACACGCATCGTTTCTTTTGAGAGGTAAGCTGTGATGGGTCAGAGATTATTGAGCGCACAATCGGATCTGCCAATTAATACGTGCGGATGGGAGGACGTCGCGGCGCCCAGCGTCGATCGACAGAATTGCCGGTTCCCTTTGACCACGATACAGTCGATAATGTTATTCGGTACGAATGTTTGTCCAAATGTTAGGGATAGGCATGGACGAAGGATAATGGAAATATACCAATGTCCGTTTTTTCACAAAAAATGGCAGTATTTGCTTTGGTGAAATTTGCTTGAGTGCATTAACAACGGGAAGGGACTAAGAAGTGGGAAATGGTGAGAAAAGGACAGAAGGACGAGGTGGGTAACGCCGCGAGAAGGGGAGCTACAACAGCAGAGCATCGGCTGTGTCCTGCGATCGCCAGGAGGGTCCGGCACTGTTGGGAAATCCCGCGAACAACGAGGGGAGAGGCGCGCGTGCGCATGTCCCTGGCGAAGATCGGCGCCGAAAGCGGAACAACGCCGAAACAAAGCCGCTCGCTTTCACGTTACTGCAAAAAGGCACTTGGTAATCGATCGGCACGAATGCATGATGTATATATATATATATATATATATATATATATATATATATATATATATATAT
>NW_011948425.1:7293537-7327811 GCF_000503995.2 Ceratosolen solmsi marchali | reverse complement strand
TCGGCACGCATGTATGAGATATATATATATATATATATATATATATATATATATATATATATATATATATTGAGAGAGAGAAAGAGAGAGACAGAAGGAGAGAGAGAAAGACAGAGAGATCGACAAAGGCTAAGATAGAAAGACAGGCAGACGAACGGATGGATGGACGGACACAGCGACGCATGAAAGAATGAAAGGAGGGAGATATTTGACTTTGAAAAATTAAACTGATTCTAAGAAAAAAGTGCAAGAGAATTTAATAACGATAAGAGTAGTTAAGAGAGACAGAGAGAGAGAGAGAGAGAGAGAGACAAAGAGAAATAAGAGATTCTATTTTGAAATATTCAATAGAATGAAAGGAAAAAGGACAACACAAGTTAGTAGACATGAATAGAGTGGGAGAGAGAAAGAGATAAAGAAAGAGAAAGAAAGAGAAAGAGATAGGGGGGGACTGGGTGAGATACGTCACCAGTCGACCTTTCGAGATAAAGTACCAGAGGACTCCACACTCATTACTTCGGAAATTTTTCTTAGTGGGGGGGGGGGGGGGGCACATCGATATCACTGTTAATTTATGTAAGGATGCTCGACAATAGCATTACAATTCCAATTGCTTGTTTCCACATTACGATTACCGCGCCACGTGCATTGGCACCGAATAATTATAATCAATTTTTTTCTACATTCGCGATTTTTAATTTCTGCCGTCAGCTCCGTCTCTTTACCTGTACTAACTTATCAATACAATGATTTCGTTGGCGTGAGCGAGCTCGGCTGCGTGGGCGAAACGCATTAAATTATTAAAGAAAATTTCGCTTATCCTTACAACTACGTGGCGGGAAAAACCGAGCCCTTAGTAAAAAAAAAAGCCCATGAACCGTCGGACGCGGTTTCTTGTCCGCGACGAAATAAATCTCAGGAAAAGAAGATGTGGCGGATCGCGTGGGATTATTAGTTGGATGGGTTAATGAAAAACGTGCGTAAAAATCACGAGCGAAGCACGAAAAGGAAGGAGAGAAAAATTTGCGGAAATAAACTCGCTGCGCAATCACACAGGTTCACGGCAATCTGTTCTCTGGTGGAATTTCGCAAACGCGCAACGCAGCCGAAAAGCCGAGCTAATTGTCCGGTAGCATGCGCGAGCGGAAATTTTTGAAAAATCCAGGGAATGTGCGTTGAGGTTATTCTTCCTACTATGGTAACTAGTGGCTTAATAAGGTATTTGTCGGCGACATTGTAACGCGTAGCGACATACGAGCGATTTTTAGTTGCGAGCTTAAGTGAGGAGAAGGACGAGGATAGGGAGGCGAAGATGAAGGAGGATGGATGGGGTTGAGGAGTGAGGTGAAAATAGATGGGAAACGGTATTTAAGAGTGCGCAACAGCTGTTTGCCCAGCTGGCAGTGTCGTTGGTGTGTCGCGGGTGCTGATGGAAATGCCGAGGCGGCGGTAAAAGTTGCCGACACTCATTTGCATCGATCTCTTTTCGTGCGGCTCATATGTTAATCGGCTTAAATGCCTCGCGTATCGTTGCCCGTTTCACATGATTTATCGATAGGCGTTTATAAAATTGCGCGGGGATGGTGGGCGACAAGCCGTTCCGCGGCTAACCTCGTTTAGTGGGGCATTTATGAGCTGTGGCGCGCGCCGCGAAAATTTCCTACGGCTAAGCAGCTTTTATTGCGCACAATTGAATGTTCGCGAAATGGTACGTGAGCACGTAGTCAAAGACTTTTAACGTCGGGCCACCCGTTTGTTCCCCATTCCCGTCCCTACGTACGTATCGCAGGATTTAAATACTGACGGTTCAATGGATTCCATTGAATGTAGAAAATTGAAATTTATGATGATAAATCTTGAAACGACAGAGCGGCGAGCGCGAGTGCGCGCGCCTACTGTACCTTTTTTCATTATCGGCCAAGTAAAACTACCGGAATACCGCAGATAAATCAAATGGCACAGTCCGCTAACAAAAACCTCGTGTCCTCTAGCGCTTATTATAATGCGCGTAACGTCACGTCAGGTGTATTATTCGATTTTTGCGTGCCACACGCTCCGACTACGAGCGGACGCGTGTTGTTCGCTTAAATTTCCATTTCAGTGAATTATAGCGTCTTATAAACTAATCATTGCCATGCTAAGTAACGTTATCTATTTCGTCTCATCTTTCTGTCACTTTGTTCGTCCCGTTCTCTCTCTCTCTCTCTCTCTCTCTCTCTCTCTCTCTCATACCCTACCACGTTCATGTTCATTGCCGTGGGTGTAGTGACATAGGAATAAATATAGTATGGATCTGGTTTCATCTGCCGAGTTTTCGTGAAAACAACCCCGACTCCCACCTCCTACCAACATACAACTGATAATCAGCACTGCTACCAACAACGAAACCGTACAACTTGATACGTACGGCCGTTTCGATAATTATCCGTATAAGCAGATTCGTGGCGTTCTATATGCTAGTTATGCTGGTTATCTCATGATTCCATATAGTGAGGCGAATTAACGTTTATGGAATGGGGTATCGACCGAAATTTCTCCCATTAACATGTGATGAGCGTTGATAGAGTTTCTCCAAGCTAGTCGATCGCACTGTCAACTTAATAGATTAATATCAATTAAGATTCTGCAATTTAAATTCCAGGCATTAATAATAATCGCATAAATGCTATTTTACCGTTTAAGAAATGTTGCATAGTCGTTGAGGCTTTTCAACTAACGAAGCTTCCGATAAAATAACCTCGGATTAAAATGTCTTATTTATGCACAGCAGTTTATGAATATAAAAATTTTACCCCCACAATATTTCTGCTCGTAAGTCATGCAATTTTTTATCTCAAATTATTAAAGACAATTCATATTATTTACTATATCTGATCATTCGAATGAATTGAATTAGAGTATATAAATATGCAGTATGTTTAAAATATTTAAATAGTACACCTATTAAATGTGGAAATCGGTTAAAAATTTTATGTATTTCTAAACTGTGCTTGAAAAGTCCTGTGTTTCTTTCCTCTGGCATTACGGGATTTTATGCAATTTCGTAAAACCATTTAATAATTATATATTTCATTGAAACTGATAAGTTTAATGGATTATAAATTATGTTTAAAATTGTTCGTGACTACTCAAATTTACAATACACACGGACACACGCGCGCGCACACGCACACACACACACACACACACACGTTGCGAAGGAGTAACGATTAAATGAGTAACAGTGATAACCAATCACCAGATTATTATTATTTATTCACCTCAACTCCATTTCATGAACGTTTACGTATTGTTTTTTTTCTTCTTTTAAGCATTAGAGCTTATTGCATCGAATGCCTAGGCATTAAACATTAATCTTTACATTCAGGAAAGTTTAAATGTACATTTTATAGAGATTAGGTGTACTCTTTATCATTCTCTTTTAGCAGGTTCGATTAGCAAAGTAATGAAATTTTAACAAAAAAAAAAAAAAAAAAAAAAAAAAAAAACACGAGGCTCTATACGGTTACATGGAGTCCTTAATTAAGTGAAATGGTCTGGTCAATTTTATTTTGTTTTATTTATGTTTTTTTTTTACGAAAACTACAACGAAAATAATTGGTTAATTTTCAAATAAATTTTTATTTGAGGGTTCGGAGTACGTAGGACATACGTAAAATGTAAAATATACGTAAATTTAAAATATAGTGTCGAATTTATCGGTAGGGTGTAATATAAAAATGTCTAATGAATTAGTAAGCTCGGTTACTTTGCCGTGCCTAAAATAGTTTGAAATACTTTGATCCGAATATAAAAGAAACTGTTTGAAATATTTTCTGACTATTTAAGCTTAGTTATACGATCCGTCGTCAAGTAATCTGACATGAATAAGTATTACATCCTTACATCATTACATACATACATATATTACATAGAATTACACAAAAAGCATAATGTCGGATGAAGTATCGATTGGCCGATAAAAGATGGGCTTTTCATATTAAAAAATGCTCCAACTAGTCGAGTAAAGCATAGATTTCACTTCTATGTATTGCATGTGCAATGTAATGCATGGTCCTATGCCATGTTGGGGCAACGGCATTATTCCACCAATGGAGAATTCAAAATACGGGAATCAAGGACAATCGTGAAAATGAAATTTCAATTATAGTCGCTCAAACCTGTGCTTATTTCAATCTAAACCAAGCTTGTTCTCTCTCTCTCTCTCTCTCTCTCTCTCTCTCTCTCTCTCTCTAAGCTTTTCACAGATCAAAAAGATTTATATGTATTTCATTAATCTATATTCATGTATTCCGTACATTACAATCACCGCGCGCGTTATTTATTGATATTTATGTATGCAAATCAGTACTCTAGTTTACGCGTCTTTAAATAAAATATCCATTAAAATAGCTTTTACGTCTTTATGGTGGGCATTATTATTCGGCAGACAAAAGCTGTAATGTGGCGAGAAATGGCAGAAGGGAACATTTTCGATTCGTTGTGCCTTCCGAGATTGTAGTTTCGCCGGCGAGCAGAGGAGCGCGCGGGAGGCGCAAATTTCCATGCGCGTACGAGCAAAGGCGAATTATCTGCACAGTCGCCTCGGGAAGGCGATCCGCATCGCTGCGACGAACAAATCTTGATAGCCAAATAGGCGAAATAAAGGAATCCGAGTGCACGGCAAATGAAAATCGCTGCTCTCCCGCACTTAGCAGAAAGGATATTTATGGATTGGCGATCGGGGCCGCCGTCGCCGCCGCTGCCATCACACATCGAACGCGCGTCGTCCCGCCTTTAGCAAAGGCAGCGGCGAGATCCCCGATATCCCTAGCGACTCTGCCTATATCGACGCCGATACTTCAAACAATGTGAAATTTCAACTCGAACGATTGCCGGCATAATGTCGAAGAAACGCGTCTTTATGAGGCGCGCGCATATTGTCTAGAAGTAAGGCGGTGAGTCGCTGCTTAGGAAAAGCGGCCTTGTTCCTCGGCTGCAAAATCCTGGGCACTCGCATGCCTTGGGCTCGCGTCCGCGACAATCTACAATTAGAAACTTAATTGCCGCGCGTAGCCATCGCGAGAGCTTCGTTAGTCGATAGCGCGCACTCGGTCTCGCGACCTCGATTCAAAGATGTCGCGGTGGAGGACTGGCTGGTTCGTCCTCTCATGCCATGGAACATTAACCATGGGACCCGAAAAAAGGTTTTTTTTGTCTCCCTATGCCTCGGCTCACGAGGTTTATTAAACGGCGGTATGCGGTATGCGCCAATCGCTTCGGAATTACCAACCAATGGTCATTAACAACAATCAGCCGTCATCGCAAAGTGTACCTCGATCGCCACTAAACCCGGGCCCGGCAAATTACGAATATAATGGGAGCGGGCCTCCGCCGACAATGCGATTGGACAAATTGATTAAGCCTAATCGAGTCGTTATTTATGAGCGAGTTATTTAGAATCGAATGAAAAGCCCCTCCGTATCTGAATAGGGCTCGATAGCCGCCACGTGTAATGTTTTCATCGCGCTAATGTTGCATAAAAACGGCACGTCAGAGGCGAAAGATCGCTGGCGGGGAGATCGACATAGCGAGCGATCGGCCTCTACGCGATGTCGACACAATGCGCCCGAGCGATCCCTCCTAGCCTCGGGTACCAATCACGAGGAATTTGCCCGATGCAGCAGCTCCTCGACGTTGCTCGGAGGAGGAGCCGTAGCGCCCGGTCGCACTTTTACGTAAAGCAAAGTGACGTAATGGGACGGCTGCGCGAATGAATCGAAGGACGAATTGACAGAGTAGGATGAATGACCGTGTAGGTAATGACCGGGGTGCCGAGTCGACCTCCTCATACGTTCTAGCTCGTTTAATAGCGCACCCGCGCGCAGATACTCATCTCCAGCGCCGAACAATCTGGACATGCAAGTGGAGATGTGAGAGCACCGGGGACGTTCCCACAAGAGCAAGGAAAATCCGAGAGTGAAAATTGTGATGCCTTTGTGGTCGGTCGCTATTGTTATCGCCGTGCGATTCTCACTGCACGCGGTCCGTTGCTTATGCGAATGTCACGGGTATTAATGGCGGGGACAAACGGGTTCGAAAAGCAATGAAGGGGGGGTGGCGCTGGTGGCGCGAGAATTTGAAGCGGAGGTGGTGAGCGGAGGCGTCGTGATTCGCGGATAAACGATAAACGGCACGCGGTGAAAATACAAGAAGATAAGGGAGAGGCGGCTCGTTGATCTAGCGTGATCGAGGGACCGGCGTAGATGCTGCTGGCGCCGAAGGGAGTGTGACCGGCGGGGCTTGCGAACGTCAGCCGCGAAATATATCTCGCGCTCGAGGTCACGTTGAAAGCTCGAGCAGACACGGCTAGCGAGTTGAGCGGCGCGTCCGCGAGACAAAACGTTTGTCCGTTTGGGCGGCGAATCTTTGCCACCCAACGTAGACATTTCAACGTTTACCTGAAGTTACGCGCACAAGGGGACGAAAATACGACTTGTATTGCACCTCGGGATTGTCCAATCCATAATTAGTTGAATGTATTTGCATTTCATTGCCGGTTAACTGGTCGGAGGGACCTTCACTCTCCCTTCCGCCGTTCTATTATCACGATAAAAGGGAGAGGAGGCCTTGGATCGTCGAGAGCTGATAAAGACGGTAGATTTTCGTTCGAATCTCCGTGCCTACGCCATGGATTTATGACAAAAGTATTATGGAGAGGATAATATTTAGTTTGAGAAGCGCTGAGTGCGTGGCAAGATAAGCGGACAAACATAGGGAATAAGTAAGCGGAAGAGGCATTGCGGCATTGTAATTGGGAAGAAAGTGCTTTGAACACGACACGCGTGACGTTACGATTTAGATTTTAATTGGGCGTCTTTTCTCCTTAACGTCACGCGAAGAATCCAATGGCAAGGCGATTAAGCGAATTAGAATTAGCATGCCAGATTCTATTAAAGGCCTTTTACCCGCGCTAATTCTTATCAAGAATCCGCGATGACTCAAGTGATTGACAAAAAATTGTAATTAAAAAGTAGCGGCGATGAGACGACGAACTTTCCAGCGGCACCAACAATCATCGCTCCCTCTTGCTCCCTCCCGCGATTGTTCCGCCGACAAAAATCCATGCGACAATGATAATCGGCGTGTAAAAAATGTACACATTTACTCGCCGCCACGCAAATAAGTCGATTTATCATTGGATTGTTCGAATTTAGCTGGGGCTCTTATTTACGCGTTCTCGCAAGACTCCATAAAATATCTTTTCCAACGGTTAGATAGGCATTTAAGCGAGGCGAAAACATTCAAAGTACGTAAATTGTCACAAATCAGGATCTTAGAATCATTATTCATGAGTGCTCGTGGCTGTATTTGCGTCGTGACGTTGCGTAGCCGCGAAATAAACTGCCGAGACTACGTTACAAAACTAAAAGCATACGTGTTTTCATCTTTTATCAATTCCGAGGGCGATGATTAGAATCTTCGAAGCCGAGGCGCTCGGATAAAATTGGTCCGGCAGGAGGCTGCTGCGCAAGCGTATGAAATCAGTGAATTTATAGCCGAGCGGCCGTGGTCGGGTGAGGACGCGGTCGTGCAGCTTTCAGCTTCTCCGACGCCCCTTGACGGACGCATCCGTGATTAACTCCGCCCGACAGCTCGGCGATAATAGTCCGCGGCGGTCGAGGAGATAAAAAAGAAAAAAGAAAAATGGGAAAAAAGAATTACCGTTCGGCGCCGCGACGATTCAATTACGATGCATTTGTAAGTGGGGCCCGTGTAAATGGCGCCGTTCCCACAAATAACTTTCGCTGGAAATTGCGCACGTGAACGCGAAACGCGAGCGCCTAATTGATTCGTCCCAGCGATATTTGATGCACGCCGAGGGAGGTGAGAGGTCGGGAGGAGCGGCCAGGACGTTATTCCGTCCACCTCCATTTTGTCGCTCTTTCATTTTTTCTGCGGCCGAGGAAAAAAAAACAGGAAGGAAGAAAAAGGAATGTCCCCGCGATCCGGGGCCTCGGCGTAGAAAGTACGAGGGGAATTATCCACTACGGGAAGACTAATTCTCGTTGGTATCGGCTAGGCCATCTAATATGGCGGCGCGCCCGGTCGTCCTTTCCCGTCGAGTCGCGCAAGCTTCGAGATTTTCGCCCGATAGACGAGATGGCCGATACGTAATTAACGGTTCCGGGCGTCCTGGCGTTGGCGGTGGGCGCACGCGCGCGGCACAGAGGCCCCGGGTTCCACGAGCACCTGTTCGAAGGCCGGATAAGGCCGTGGTGGTGAGACGCGTTGCGTCGGCTTACAATGCAGTCGGAGCGAGTGCATTCACGGTAGGCCGAGCACGGAGCTTCCGGTGCGTCGCTTTCCCACAGACGCTAATCTCTTTAATTTTTGGATTCCGCGCAGGCCAAGGCCATGGTTGGCACTCCACTCGCGTACTCGTCCACTGCGATGGCCTTCGAGTTTCCGAGGATGGACAAAGTTGGCGCCGAGACACGCCCGGATTCGCAGTAAAAAATCATGTCGATCCTGACTTGTTTTTCTGACTTTTTCTTTTACCATCATTTTCATCTCTTACGCTCTTTACGGCAAAAAGCTTCTCTCCCTCTTGCTCTCTCTCTCTCTGTCTTTGTCTCTCTCTCTGTCTCTGTCTATCTCTCTCTCTCTCTCTCTCTCTCTCTCTCTCTCTCTCTCTCTCTCTCTCTCTCTCTCTCTCTCTCTCTCTCTCTCTCTCTCTCTCTCTCTCTCTCTCTCTCTCTCTCTCTCTCTCTCTCTCTCTCTCTCTCTCTCTCTCTCTCTCTCTCTCTCTCTCTCTCTCTCTCTCTCTCTCTCTCTCTCTCTCTCTCTCTCTCTCTCTCTCTCTCTCTCTCTCTCTCTCTCTCTCTCTCTCTCTCTCTCTCTCTCTCTCTCTCTCTCTCTCTCTCTCTCTCTCTCTCTCTCTCTCTCTCTCTCTCTCTCTTCGTGGTATCTCGGCTGCTCAACGTCGAGCTACGTCTAGCCACGACTCCAAGTAAACAATTCACGGGGGATCAAATGGCGAGGCTTGGCTGTACTAACGAGCAATGGACTTCGCTTTTACTTCGAGAGATTATGAAAGGCTCCGCACACGAGCAACCAAATCACTTACACTCTTTGCGGGGCTCTTTGACCTTTTGCCGAGTGCCTGTAATTTTTTCTACGCCGGCCTGCTAAGGGATAAACTTTTACGTACTGACTTTTACGCTCCCGCACTTACCGGGCTTACGCAGCTTTGAGGATTACGCGGAAATCCCCGAGAGCACCGAGAGTCGTTTTTTTGTTTGTTTTTTTGTATTGTTTTTTCTTTTCTTCTCTTACTTTTTTTTATTATTATTATCCATCCCACGTCTCGCGTTGCTTTCGTGAAACGGATGGCATCGCGCCTAAAGCTACCACGAGGATTATCACCGTCGAGTGATAAATACCTCGTACTTGTACCCTGCAAGCTCGACAAAAGCACTTTGCAATATTTCTCGTACAAATGCATTTGGTTGGCTTTATTTTCCTTTCTTCGTCCTTCTCTCCATATTAATAGAATTTGCGATACCATCGAATTGTATTTAATACTTTGCAGAAACTACGGTATTAAAATGCATTTCATTAATAGAAAGGTGATTAAATCTCTCGAAAATATAAATTCGCATTTATAACTGTTGTTATCGAATTTTGCGATCAACTTTTCATCGCGTTGTTAATTTCAGAACGCAGGCAGTGTGTGTGTGTGTGTGTGTGTATGTGTGTGTTGTCGGGTATCGTTGCATGAGACTTTTAAATGCCTTGGTTCTTCTCCTATTTTCTCGCCCATACCTTCTCTAAACAATAAAGAGGCTAAGGCCCTGATCTATAAAATCCGTTAAAATTGTAAGGTACGTAAAGAAGAATTTACCATTCGCCTCGGCATATTTTCTCAAAAATAGTTTAACGACTTTTGCATTATCACAGCATTATGTTGCAAATAATTATCAATAGTTATGTAATACAGTTTTAATGGGCTTGGCATTTTCCGAGATACACATTAAATTACGTCCGACCTTTACTGCTGTGCATTTAACGGCTCGAATATCAAGCCAATTTCAAATTTTTTTTTTATAACGTAAGCGAGTGTTAATTTTTCGGAAAGTAAATTCCCATAGTTTATTACAGTAAACGCGATAGTTAGATGAAGCATTAAGAGAGTAGAGAATCGCTTGGTCAAACGGGCTCGTATATTACATTCGGGAAAAGGCAAACATTCATTATGAAAATGAACAAATTAGCCAACAATAATTTCATCTAATCTTCCCCTGAAATTCATCTATTTGATAAAAGGTTAGCCTAAAGTTGGCTATTATTAAAAGATAGTAAATAAGGCATTATTTAACACCTAAATCATACATCTCCGTTCTAGTTTAATTCGCAATACCATTGGTATTACCATTGCCTATTAGAATCCAAGACACTTGTTGCAATGTATGCGCATCAGCACGTGTCCATGTAAGTAATTTCATCGTAAATTACGTCCCACCGATTGCAAAATGCGACTAAAGATTTATTTGTATTTAAGCTTGCCTGCCCTAAATACTCTCCTGCTCATGCTAAAAGAATTAATTAATTAAGTCTTTGCTGTTAAGTAATGATTTCATTTAAGAATGTTTGTGGTTACTTGATTTTCTATGGATTCGGAATTTATAACTCAAGAATTGAGTAATGATTTGTTCTTACTCGTTTATCCACATCTCCCGTGAAAGTATCCATTGATTTGCCCGTTGATTAATCTACTTGTGACAAGATTCAGTTTGTGCATAATTGTGTTGATCGATAAAAGAAGAAAAAAAACCGGCAAAATTGCAGACGTTGATTAGTGCCCGAGTGAAGTATGAGGCGAAGCGACACTTATTATTTCATTAGATCACTTATTTATCGATTGACGCAAAAACCAATGCAAAATGAAACATTAATGGGAACGTTCAATGATGATTCGATGGATGTAGGGCAAATGAATTTTCATTCACAGTGCTGACAGTTCTATAAATCACTTATCTACTTATTTCGTTGAAAAAATTTGCTTCGTCGCACTTACATAAATAACTATGTTCTAATTATTATTTCAATACTTTGTTGATCAGGTCAATTATATAGCACGATTATTTCATTTTCGATAATATAATGATTAATTAAAAACAAAATGAAAAATCCATACCTTTTCATTTTGATTAATCAACAATACAGAGATTTTTAAAACCGATAAATATGAATTATACTTAAAAATTTTTAACCTTATCATATACCTCGGATGCACATGCGATAATGCATCCGAGCGAGTATATAATTGCCGAAAGTCCAGTACTTTATAAGAAAAGCACTAATTTTACATCCGTACCCTAAATGCTTGTATTTAAATGTTAAAATTCAGGCAAAAATCATTAAGAAAAATTAAATTCAATGGAGCAGAGCAACTGGTTAAGAGCGAAATATGAAAGTAAGTGAATAGTGCAATTCTAACGAAAGATACAATATTCTTTAAATCTTGGGAGATAGATGTACGGATCTTAACAATTTTATGGGATTCTTGATTGGATTCTATCCAATGTCCAGACAAATGACGGAACCATGAATTCTGCTCGACATTTTTGTGAATCTTCGATAATTCACGTCGATAATGAGAGAACATAAATTTTCCTTAACCTATCGCATCGACGAGCTAAGCATTTGATTTTTTTTCAAGACACGGTCTTTGTCGCTCCGTTGCTCACCAGACGCAACTTGTTTCTACACAAGATAATCAAACTCCCAGGATGGTACAAGATTTCCGATTCGATCCTCGCCAACGTAGTCATTACCCTGTAACCGCCAATCGTCGCATCAATAACACAAGCAGAGGTTAGTAAGGCGTCGTAGACGATGTGTTTGCCTGTCGGACGGGCACGAACGACAGGTTACCTACACCGGCGATGAATCTCGTTGAGCGTATCTCGCCAGGGTGGCAGGAGGCATCGAGGCCATTATCCAGTTAATTGTCATTGGTTCCTCCGCGTAGGTCCACCTACCCAAACAACGAGCATAGCTGCGAGAATGAAATACGATGCGACCTCGCGTCTCACTCGGGACGAGCGGTGCTTATCTATTGCCTGCCCTCGCATATTTTTGGCTGTAATGCAAACGCGCGGGACCGTATCCCCCCCCCCCCCCTCCCCCTCTCCACAACGCCCCTACCATACTCGACGTAATTGGATGAGAGGCAGAGCGCACCCCGAGACGGGAAGGCTCTAGTCATGGAAATGCGCTCGCGGTGCTTCTCCCCCTCGATCGTAAATAAGCTCGTTTCCAATCTCTTATCGGAGCGCGCGATCGCAGCCTCGCGGCACTTTCACTCACGCATCGGCTGCACCCTCGTGTCCTCCTCCCCCGCCTCGAGCTGTCCGCGATGAGTCTCGGATTTCCAGGCCGGGCTCCATTGCCCGTGAGAGCGGCCTTCTTCTTTTCGTTTCGTACCCCGCGCCCGAAAAGCCATTAGAACCGGTGAAAGCGTGCAGGACGCAAAAATCGAGTGTTTTTATTGGGCGTGGACGGTTTGGCGGGGGAGGAGGAGGAGGGGGAGATAAGAAAGAAAAAACGAGTGAAACGAGAAGAAAAGTCTTGGCTCTCGTTTTCGAGTGCGGACAGGTGGAGTTCGTTGGCTATTCGCGTCCTGCAAAGAAGAGGACAGAGGGGAAACTCCGTGGAAGCTCTGTCCTATCAGTCGACGCACGCGCTCCTTTAATCGACGATATTTCGCGATACTCGCGCGCACAATACCCGTGCTCTGAACATAATCTGAAATTTCATGGACGGCATGGGCGTTGCCCCTGCAGACATGCCTGGAAAAGGTTTTTCAAGGCTTTTTATTGTTGTTTTTCATCAATAAATATCCCTGTCGATCAAATGGGACCGCGCGCTCTCAAATTGGAAAATGCGCTTTTTACTTTCGAATCTGGATTAAAGCATAAATGCTTTTTCTTAAGTGCTACTTGAGCACTACTTTTATTATGCTTTCCGGGCACATTCGAATATACATGGCTCGGCGTTCAAAGTCGGTAATGGCCATTGTGCGTAACGTAATTTAGAGTGAAAAAACGTGTTTTGATACAAGTTTGCTTAGTTACGGCCGAAGTAGGACGCGTTGTTTTTTTCTTCATTTCTATGTTTGTTTTTTTATACCTAAGGCCGTCTCTCTATCTTTAACGATCCTTTGGATAATTGAGAAGGGAAAACGACCGAACCAGCATTGTACCAAAAGCAAAAAGTCGTCCACATGCTATCAGGGTATCGTCGTCCTACTACGTCCGCGCCTATCCGCTTCTAAGCTATAAGCACTGCAAAGAAAATTGACGACCTTTAACGCGTGCCGAAAAGCCCATACGAAGTGTAATCGCTCGAACATAAGTGGCGAATTGCGTGGCCGAGCCACGAAAATCCCATCGTAATTAGCCCATCCGGCCGGCTGGTCGGCCACGAGGAATGACGACCTTGAGGGGACACTCGTTGTTCCAGGGACGCGAGAGTCGTGATGGGAATGCAGAGAATAAGCGGGCACCAGTGCCTAACACGATCCGACCTGATTACCAACTTGGCGCTCGGATGAAAAGTCCGTGAAAATTGTTCATCGTCGATGTTAGCTTCAGCCTCGGCGAATGGACAATTGCTCGTTTGCACAGACGGGCTAAATAGCCGAAAAGAAATGCTATTTATTGAGTAAGTAGAAGGGAAACCGAGCAGCGTTAAAACAGTTAAATAGCTTATTTCTTAAATCATACCGCTCGTCTCTTAAAGTTCAAATTGAAAAAGTACCTCGAGTAATTATTAATTATCCGAGGCCGATCACACGCACTGTACCAAAGTCTTAAATGTGAATAGTTAAAGTATAAAACGATAGGTAGTCGAGCATTTCTTATCCCGTGTCTGTTCACACGGCGAATCTCCGTGGCGAATGGCGCTGCAGCACGGGATTTTTTATAAGTAACGCCTCGCAGCCACTAGTGACAAATGATACACTCGTAAATAATATCAGGCGCGTGATATACCGTCAGTAAACGACTCGACTCCGAAAGATCGAGCCAATCTCGTACATCTGACCAAACAAACATAACTAACGAGCATCGTGGCACGAACATATGGCCGCTCTTCTCTATTATACCACTCGAATATAATATTCGCAGATCGAGATTTTTAGATCGGGAGTCCCGCCGCTAACAACCGACGATATCAAATTCATTCTCTCCCTCCCTCTTCCTCTCTCTCAATCTCTATACGAGCGCGGGATTTTTTTTCAGTAATTAACCGACATCTCTTATGTGAATTTTATTAGGATTTTTGTTTCGCTCGTCCGCGCGACTTAGCATTATAATTCATACTGCACTTTCGAACTGCTGTCGGAGATTTCTACATCGTTCTCAACGCGGGGGAGATGAGGTACGAAGAAGGGAATAAGGAGGGTGGGAGGATGAGGGATCTGGATCTCATTGTAATGCACCAGCAACTGTTGTAGTTTCTTTAAAGCTCGTCTATTGAACAAGGCATAATATTACGAATTGCATATTTAATTAAACAATATTGCGGCTGTAGTTTTCGCAACAACGCGATATACGTCGCATTGTATTTTATACCGATGTGTTGTTCAATATTGCGAGAAAATTGTATTTCGATTTAAACGGCATTTAATTCACTCTTCAAATATCAAAAAATATTATTCTACTTAGTTTCGTAAGATTCTCAAAGTAACCAAATTGTATATCTAGATTTTCATTGATATTGCATATTTAATGGTCATATTGCACTTAAAGTAACAAAGCTCTTACATAATAAACTTACGTAATTGACGACCCACAATAATCGTAATACATTGAAGTAAATGATTTCGTTATAATTGATATAGAATAATATGATAATGCGATTAAATTCATGCTCGAAACTTATAATAATTTTACTATAACGTAATATTCAATATTATAATTACAGCACTACTTACATAAAAAAAAATTCTATTACTGATACATAAAAACGAAGGCAATTTAAAATTATTATTCACAGTACCATTTTATACAGTCGAACACACTTGCGTATATATATATATATATATATATATATATATATATATATACATTGAAATACTCTAGAAAGTATATAATATTGTATTTTTCAATGTATCTAGAGTATTATTTAACAAATTATTGTAGGCTGATGTGCATTGGAGAAATATTTGACTCTTCGTATTACTTGACACGATATTATTAAATGTAATTATAGATTAGTTGAAACTAAATTTTTTTCATCAAAACTTCTTCATAATGAAAAATTTTGACTTACAATTTTCCTGCAAATGCACAAGTTATTACGATAGTTTATAGAAATAGTTCTTGAATGAATGGAGAATTCGCTTTTGGTTATATATGATTTTACATAAAAAATAAAAGCCAATGAGTTGAGTTTGGGTCATTTTAATCCGCTCCAAACTTCTTTCTCTTTGAATTATCGCTGATAACGTCAGAATGATAGCGGCTTGTAAAAGATTACTCATTAATGGATTTCGCATACGTACGTCGTATGAGAATGAGAAAGCAAGAACAAATCTTGATTGGGAATGCCTCATTCACGTCTTTACGCAAAAAATATCTGAGTAAAGAAACTATAAGTCATTACTATTACACTCAATGTTGAAGATGACAGATGATAAGAAATGTCTGCCACACGAGGGTTCAAAAGGTCCAATAATCCATTCTAAAGGCGTAAATGCATAATCGCGATATTCCGATGGAGCATTAGGTTGAATTCGCGGTTCCTTTTTGATCTTGGATGTAAGGCTCGTAGCAGCGGCCGAGCAGCGATCCTGGAAGTAGGAAGAAAACTGTGACGCGCCGACTCGAAAAATCATGGCGATGTGGAAGGCGCGGACATCCCGACCTTTCGATTCGCTTGCCGCCGCGTTGGAATAAATGAAATTCTCCGGGAAATGTGGGTCGGTGGGATAGAGGGGAGCGAAAGCGAAGGAGGAGGATGTCGATGAGAAGGAGGGCGAGGAGGAGGAGGAGGAGGAGGAGTAGGAGTAGGAGAAGGAATGGACGGGATAGGCGAAACCAATTAACGTTTAATAACTCGCGCGGCGATACGTGCCGAGGCGATATAATTATTTGTTGATGTAACGAAGGAACGGCATCTCGTGACGGGGCTTTTTTCCACCCGGTGACTTAAATTAATCGGGCTTTTTTCGCACAGTGCCTCGTTCCTCGAGTTGCCGACGCTAATGGAATTAAAACAAGCGGCTGCGCGACTGCCTTTCTTCCTATCTTCCTTTTGTCCTCTGTCTGTCTGTCTGTCTGTCTGTCTCTCTCTCTCTCTCTCTCTCTCTCTCTCTCTCTCTCTCTCTTTCACAATGATCCTCGCCGTTAGCTAGGCGCAGGATAATCCGTGCGTTTGGGGATTCGTGCCCGCGCATGGCGCGCACGAAACATTATCAGTTGCCAATGTTGCCGGCAGTCGCAGACTCGCGCGGCCGCGCAGGCGTGGGTGGGAAAGTCGGCTGTAGAAAGGCGATTTCATTTTTGTCGAATCTATTATTCAGAGAGCCTGAGAGGGAAACGCCACCGCACTCCGTCTCTGCTCCTAGTAGAAGCGCGGGGCCGGAGATTTCTCGGCCTCGCCGGTACGTCATTTTTACGTTGACGCGTTATGTCAGGGGAGCTGGATGCCGAGCGCCACGATCCCCGATGCCTCGAGCGAGGCACAGCTCGACCTCGGAATTTCTCTTTCCTGTGTGGCATTGTGTCATCTCCGTCTCTCTCTTTACCCGGCTTGTTTTTTTATTGTTTTTTTGTTGTTGTTGTTGTTGCAAGAGCCACGTGGACTCTTGGCGAATTCCTCGCGAGCGTCGCGCGAAAGCCCGCTACGCTCGGCGACGCTTTTTATTTCCGCCGCAGCTGACGCCTCGATGTCCAGAGACGAGCAATTAGCTCGGATTGCGTAAGCGAAAATAAGTAGGAGGCGCCGCGACCCCATTGCCGTCTCTCGCTCGACTCCCGATTCGACAATGCGCGCGTTGACCGTGTGCCCGTTGCGGCGAGCCTCGTGGAAATAAGAATGAAATGGACGAGATCGCGGCGCTGCTCGTTGGTAGAGTTGACGTCAGCAACGGCAAAAAGTCCACCCGGCTCTTTTCCCTTTTGTCGCACTGCGTCGGCCTCCCAAGCCCGGGCACCGCGGCGCGCTAATTTTCACTCTCCGGCTCCGTTTTCCCGTCTGTGATCACAATGCCTCGCGGACACTGCGCGCGACTATGTGCGCGGCGTAACGCGCCTCACCGCCCAAAGGAATCCAAATCTCACGAGGTCCGCCGCTGGCCAATGAATTTCATTAATCTTTTTTACCGTTTGCATTGAAAATTCATGACGATGCAGTTCCTTCCTCGTAATGTCCTAACCGCCGATTGTTGACCTCCGCTGAAAAAAGGCGCTCCCGACGTTGAATTATACGCCGTGGTAAAAAATTTTAAATGATTTTATCGTCGAGTGTGTAAATTTACAAAACGAGTTTGTGTCTTTAAAAGTTGCCGGTACCAGTTTAGCCGCGGAATGCTTCTACCAGGAATCTATCTTAATTCGCTGAGCTGGATATAATGCAAATCGGCGGAAAAGTAAATTATGATTATTATGATAGGGACTGATAGGGGAACAATGTCACATGTTTGAATTGATGAAAAATCGTGTTGCAATTGTGTGAGATAAGTGGCTTAATTGGTCGTTCATCGGGAAACGTACTAAATTCAAGAGGAGAGAATTATGAAAGAGAGTGCAACGATAAAAAGCAAAACAACGACAAATAATAAAGGCAGAAAAAAATAGATACGTATATAAAAGGAAAACCAAAATTTTTCATTTGCTGAAGAAAAGGGCCGTGTAAAGGCTCGTGATGCACGCGGTTAAACTATTCATAATATTCGCTAAGCGACTTGTACGTACGACGAGACGAAGAGTAAACACAAACATATGTGGAGCCTTTCCTTCGTATCCTCTACCTTGCCTTAGTTTTCTCTTTCTCTTTTTTTTCTTCTTCGACTTTTTCTTTCTTTTGTGAGCACGTCCTATGTTACAGGTTCGCATTTTAAAGGACTTGAAGGTTTCATGGCAACTGCGTCATCATTCTGTACATAAGTATTGTATTTGGTTGGATTCCTCTTGTGTATCTGTGCATGAATTCCAGTGTTTCAGTACGCCGAGATGACTACGACCGGTAAGTATGTAATATCAATCCTCCTTCTCGTTCTCCTCCTCCTCCTCCACCTTCTCCTTCACCTCCTTCACCTCCTCCTTCGCCCCACCATTCGCTCTTACTCGCTCTGTCTGCTCGTTGTCGCCCCCTCTCACTCTCTCTCTCTCTCTCTCTCTCTCTCTCTCTATGCCCCTCTCGTTCTTTCCCGCTCATTCTCTCACATTCACTCTCCTCGTCTACTTCTTTCTCTCTTTCGCGATGTTGTGGCTACCGCAGACATACATCTGTATTTTATGATAGTTTTTTTTGCACGATGATATTCTGGTAGACGTCTCGCTCCGTCCTTTTCAGTTTATAATTAGAATATCCATAATTTTTTTACAAAGTCATTTTAATTAAACTCAGAAGGTTTTAAAAAATATTTCATCATTATACTAATTCCGCTCCAAACGATTCTAAGCAGTGTTATAATAAATATACTAGGCTTTTAATTAACAAATTTCTTGTTTGAATACAAACGAACGAGCTCCCCAAACACATATGAAATTCAAAATGATAATGATGTAGTTATTTAACGTGTTATCAATAGAGTTCATAAATGCAACGTTGGATAAAGTTTTTGTCTCTTACGCGAGCACTAATAGATCCGCTGGATACGCGTATAAATTAAATATATTTTAGCTATAAGACGTTTCAAGATTACTATATAATTGATCCTTAAACTTAAAACGACATATTTAATATAAAATATATCAAAAAAATAAAACAAAAAGAAAAAAACCTTAACTTACATTAGTTGAAACATAATCATTTAAAACGATTATTTTATTTACGGTGTATGCGTGAATTTAAATGCTCAAGCCGCAATTATCTCATGTCTTTGTAATCAATATTATATCATATGCATACATATGTATATGAAAGTTAAAGCAGTAGGGGGTGTGTTATCATTAGCTGATACTCATCACAGGTGGTAATATTTACAAATAGACTACTTTATACGCACCTACGTGTGTCATTTAATAATAATATCTGCGTGCGCATCGTCGGCATTGGCAAAGTAGCGAATACGAGAAACTTGTCCTTCGAAAGCCAATCGCCATCTCGTAATAAAGCAAACAGCGAGGAGGTTTTTCTATTAAGAAGATCATAGCGGAGACGCGATTCTAATAAAATTCGACTATATCTTACGAATTTTATTGGACCTCTCGGTAGATAGATGGTCGACGAAAGAAACTGCGCATGCTTTTACTCATATACCGTTTACGTGCAGCTCATCGAAGAGAAACGTTAGGTGTGACGTCGTCGCCGTAAAGAAGAAGAACCGAGCGAGCGAGGTTGGGGAGGGAGCGGGACCGAAGAGAAAGAAGAAAGACAAGCTCTCCCTGAACTTGACTCTACAAGTATTGGGTGTCGAAGCCTTATCCGTTAGTTACTCTCCTTGTGAAACGTTCGCGTGCTGGCGTGCTGGCGTGTGTGACTGCCATCCTGTCAGCCTGCCTGCCTGCCTGCGTGCGTGCGTGCGTGCGTGCGTGCGTGCGTGCGTGCGTGCGTTGGCGCGATAGAAGGTCACGCGACATGAGACCCGGTGGGTGTATGTTACGTGGAATCGGTCGCGAAAGCCTCGGACGCGCGCGATCTTAAGTCCATGAACCTCGAGGTCCTGGAACCGGACCGATTATAAGCGCACCTACAAACTGACCACCGTAACGGCGCCCGATTTTCCCGTCGGCATGGAGACTCGTGGTATTACGTAACCCAACTTTGGCACATTGACATAATATAACATGACACGGGGCGGCTCTTATTCGGGGCGAAACTCGCCACGATCTCTTTCCTCTCCCAGCTGAGGCGCCCCGGCGCCGGCTTATCGGCGCCCCTCGCTCGAGCGTAATTACGGCTTCAAATTAGCGTTTTTGTAAAGGGCCGCCGTTATTTACGACGTTGTGGGTGCGCACTTTATCCATTCTTACAGTCTCGATAAATCAGTTGGCTTCGCCTCGTGCCTGAGAGCGAGCATCGTGCGGTCCTCATTCTGTCGCAATACGCGCAATGAACGTCGCTTAGAAATCACTTCTCGGAATGCCCTGCTCCGCCCCCTCGCCCCCTCGCCCCCTCCGTCTCACCCACAATCCGTATCCGTCTCACTCTCGCTCCCACTTCATTTTTCTCGCTTTCTCTCTTCTTTAAGGCCTAATTGTTGGTATTGACAAGTCTCGGGGAACGCGAGTAAGACCAGCGTGCACGGCTTCGTTTTGCCGATCGGACGCGCTGAATAGGCCGGCGGCTATGGCCATCCTCCTTATCCCCTTATCATCCTTAAACACCGTGCTGATTTCTGTTTTTATTCGCCGCTCGATTGGCGTGCTTTTGTGTAGCTAAGGGATGGATTTATCGCGATAACAGAGGCATTATGGGCGGCAAACATCCGCGACCAGCAACGAGCCACGCGGATTAACATATTGAGGGGGTTTTTTGGGCCCAAATGCGTGCCAGCCAAGCTCGTTCGAATCGTGTTCTGGCCATAAAAGGCGCGCGACAAAGTCCGATAAAATTTAGGCCGCTCGCCGATTTGAGACAGGGATCGGAAGCTCGTGGAATCGGCGCCAAATCGGGTCGCGTTCTAAATGTCGCGAGGAAGGTGACGGAGCCGCGTGAGAATCCCCGACGTCGTGCCGTGCAGCGACCTCCCGCAACAAAGAGGCCCCTTATCAGGCCGTAGTGAAAGTCGAGGCAACCTGGGGGCATTAATTCCGGTGGTCCGCGGCCGTTCCCAGGGGCTCTCGCGACCTCCCGACTGTTATTAATCACCGCGGCTGCAAGAGCCGGCGACGGTCGACACGAGCCGCCCGGTAGTCGTTCCCCGTCTCCCGGTCCCCCTTCCTCACCATCATGGCGGCAAGCGGGCGACGGAGACGAGGCGCGAGATCCCGACTGCCACTGACAAATTAGTCTCGTCCACGGCGAACGCGCATCCTTCCTCGCTCCGGCCCTTCAAATGATTTTCAAATACGCGGAAAATGAGTCGCGCCGTATTAATTAGCCAGGGGAGGTCATAAATCAGCTGATAAAAATGTCGGCCAATCTCACTAACCTTTCGCAGCCTGTGATAAGGCACCACGAGCCTTTCACCTCCTTGGACGAGTAATTTTTCTGGACTGGCTTGATAAATTTATCCATTAGCCGTCTTCCTGGATGAAATTTTTGTGGGTTAGGGTAGGGAGAGCGATGGTTGCGCGATTTCGCTCGACGATGAATTGTTCACGGGCGTTCCTTTTATGCGTGATGCAATTGATGAAATAACGCACTTAAGCGAGAGTAAATACGTGTTATTAGGTAGAGGGTAAATTTTGATTTCTCTTTTATTTAACGAGCAAAATGTAAGTCGCATCGTGTATGAAGACATTGACATAAAGAGCCTTTCACATTTAGCGTTGTATGCAAAAGATGAATATTTATTTTTAACGTTTACGAAACGAATCCTTTTGAAAGTGAACGTCAAGTCGTTAAATTATAAGGCACACGCGAAACAAAATCAATACTCGAATGCTTGAGAATAAGCGAAATAAGAAAATGATGCATACAAAAGTTATGTAAAACCACATTGGAATCGAATGTTAATGAATTGCTCCTTACCTTCGATTTATTCATTATTTGCCAGGCTTCGAGTGGGATAAATTTATAATGATTTCCTTGACTGATTATTCATCTTCATCTTCTTCTTCTTCTTCTTCTTCTTCTTCTTCTTCTTCTTCTTATTATTATTATTATTATTATTATTATTATTATTATTATTATTATTATTATTGTTGTTGTTGTTGTTGTTGTTGTTATTATTGTTACTATTATTTTTCGTAAATTATGAGTAATCTAATAATAAAATGCAATTGCTTTATGGTTGTGAGTGAATTTTATTTGTTAGGAAAAGTATCTCTTGATTAATGGCTGCTGTTACAATTCTCCAGTCGGTAAATTATTTATTCCATTCCAACTATCGTTTCTAAAATTCCTCCTTTTTGTTTTCGTTTCTTTCATCATTTTTTCTCTACTTTTCGCTCTTATCCTTTTTTTTCGTTTTAAAGAGATTGTGTGATACGTACGTAGACGAAGGTGAGCTAGAATGTTATTTTAGAGCAAAGTGTATTCGAATCTGTGGTTGATAAGACAGTGGGCATATTTATCGGCAATGACACGTAAATTAAGAGGGTCGACGGGGAGAAAAACACATCGTTTAGTCAGTACTTCCGTTTATCCGAGATTTGATATTGAAATCTTCCTTACCGTTAATTCGTCATACCAAGCGTTTCTTTTATTCTTTATTCCTCTTTCTCATACCTCATTATCCTTTACTCCATTGTACTCGAGTCTCGCGAAAGCTCTTTCTCCAAGATAACGATATGGGCGTTCTATCATTTAGAATACATTTAATATTAAGCACTCTTCCTTTTCAGGCTCTGAGCTATATAATGTTTATGCATATGGCTCGTTCGCAGGGCAATAAACTATTGTCGGGGCTGAATTTTGTCGATTCTAAATCCCGATAGATAAATCGCTCGTTCCATAAAGCATTGGAAATTTTTAAACGCCGATCCTTCAAATTGAGATAGCTCGGGCGCGAGTAGTTTATTCAGTTTTAATGCCCGATAGAGCAGTCGTCGGACGTTCTGGTTTCCGACCAACCGCTGCTTCGATAATTATAAGCGCGCAGTCAGTATACAAACATCGATTGATTTCTTTCGATCCGAAGTCTTGCATCGATAAGACAAAATAATGTCTTAGTTAATCTAATATATAATCGTCCATGCCTCGAACTATCCTCTAAATCCAGCAATACACTCCTCGCTGCTTTCTAGTGCTTAGCATCATAATTAGCATTGAATTGACTTTAAAAATTCACCGGATAAGATATGTCAAGACATGTTAATATTGCTAAATATATTTGCACTCATTGATCCTTGTTATGCATTATCATTATACGATTTCTTTTCCTCCATTAGTTTAGTTGAGGTTTCTTTAGTTAATTATACTGAATTATCCATTAAATGCAGCTTATGGTTTTGCACATTTTAAAGGTTTTGAGATTGTCTCAATACGTATAAGTTTCGCTAAATTCACTTCAGCTGCAATCAGTAGCATAGAGAAATTCAATGCCGTAGGAAATTGTTAAGCCAACTTATTTTTAGGAAATCTTGATAAAGACTTTGTTGGATGATTCATTCATTAAATTTTATTGGTAATTATAGGAATACCGTCAACAGTGCAGATAACAATATTTATTATATTAATTTTCGATATTCGGCTCGATATGCCTATCGATATTACATCAATATTTATGATAAACATAATTTTGAAAAATTTGCAAACAACTTTTGTTGCCATTTGGTCTTGAATCTTTAATTAACTTACTACTTAAAATTCGCCCCCCCCCATTTGTTTGCTAGAGAAAGTTCGTTATTCTATGCATATTGAAATATTCCTTTTTAATTATTTTACCGATAAAATTATCATAATGCTTTTCCATGTATTCGTTAGTTTTATGTATGAATTATTTTATTATTTTCCTAATTGGCGATCAAAATAGTCGCTGAATTTCGTCATTTAAGATTTTTCAATGAAGAATTGCAACTTGAAATATAGTTTTTATCAATTTTTTTCTCTTATAAATACCAATTTTCCACTCGCATTAAATTAGAATGATTGATTACGTAGCTAAATCTGGTACGGTCTTTACCTGATTTAATTTTCATATTAGCACTAACATTATTAGATCGACATCTGTGTTAGTATATATAAACAATCTCAAGCATTATAATTGCATTTTTTTTTAATGTATCATGTATTGCTATCTCGCTTCTTTACCATATATTTCCGTAATTGAGGCGTAGTGCTACGCGTTCCATTCGTTGCTTTATAACTTTATAATCTTCGTAATTATTGTTAACAATATATTGATGTTTCAAGTTCGAAATTGCCATAGGTTTACCAGACGCAGCGCGAATAAATATTGTATTCGATGTATACGGCAAATTATTTATTATATATTATATTTATATTTATATACTAAGTTATGAGTTGTGTATACCACGTACAAAGCAAGCCAATGAACTATCAAAATGTCATATATTCAAAGTGTATGGATAATAATAGGGCTTACATAGATTTTATAATGTTTCGCAATTATAAGCTGTAGATAATCATAACTTTGGGTGTATGACAAATTGCTTATATTCTTATTTCTGTTTTTTTTTTCATTTAAAACAATCTTTTCTCATAATTAGATGGAAATTAAAAAGCCAATAATTTGAAGGTCACTGTACTCGAGTTCCAGGTTATTGTTTCATATATAAATATGAATATTAACTTCTACAAATTCATGAGTTTTGTATTTGCAAATTAATTTTCATATTAATTATTAAACTAACGTCAAGTCATTCTGAATTTTCCCAAACATTTTATTGATTTATTACCCATTATCGGTACCCACAAAATTGGACACAAACACCACGGTGCGTACACGTGCTTACGTACAAGTATGTACAATTTAATTTTCGTAGTAGAGGAGAATTTGTTAAAAATATATTTAATAACATTTATAAGATTGTTTTTTTCTTCTTAATAATTATTTCAAATATCTCAAAATATTTGGAAAAATTTCATTAAAAAAACAAAAAAAAAGATTTATTTTCAGCTTCAAAATTATTAGCCAATAGTAGAATTAAAATAATAACTTTATATACCTTCAACTGATAATCTTAATTCATCAGATAGGAGATTTTTAATTAGCTTGATATTATTCGCCAAGAACCTGATTAATAATTCGAAAACATATATATATATATATATATAATTTTACTCTAAGTTTAGAAAATACAAAAAATTTTGAATTCTTTTCATTTCCATTAATCTAGATATGTTTTGTACATGATTTAATTAATATAAAGCTAAGATCAATATATAAATTTGATTAATCTGTTTTATCAAAGCTAATTTTATTATTGGGAAATCAACTGAATAACACAACTCAATTTCCCTTTGTAGATATTTATATATATTTGATTCTGGTTCAGTTATTGAAAATATTATTTATGTATATATATATATATATATATATATATATATATCTTTTTACAAACATTAATGTTTTTAATTAAATGAAAGATATTTAAAAATATTTTGCTGATTTTGTAAGACTAATATTTGCATCAGCGAATTTTCTGTCCTATTTTCAAGAGCATATAAATTTCTGGACTAATACAATTTAGTTTTATACATATGTGCGTGTGTAACGTACAGGTCGTATACATATGCGCGCGCGTGTGGGCGTGGGTGTGGGTATGTGTGTGCGTATGTGTGCGTGTGTGTGAATGATTGTGTATGCCTGTATGACTGTATGTATGTATGTTAGTATGTTAGTATGTATGTATGCACGTATATATGTGTAAGTGTATATTTGTGTGTGTGCGCGCGTCTGTTTGGGTAAGCGTATACTGGCGTGTATGTATGCATGGATGGCAGTGCATGTAGGTATGTATTCTCATGGGTAGGTAAAAAAATATTTCAATTTATTCTCTTCATTATATTACACCTCGCAATATTTATACTTTTTTTTCTGTTCGCATAAAGTACGATAATCGAAAGATATAATAAACAAAAAAAAATAATGTCAGTAAAATAAATAATTTATTTGTGAATGTAAGTAAAAAATTATCTTCTTTAGTTATAACAGAATAAGCATTAAAATTATATATGATACAAAAATTCTATATGATGTTTTTCCATTTATATCTCAAATCAGCAAAATGATATTGTCAGGTCATAAATGCATAATGATTTAAGTATAGATGTATAACAAATATAAACAAATATGCTGATCAATTTTCTTACTATTAATATAAATTGTGCATCATTACGATTAAGAAGATTAAAAGATACAGGATAAATTCAAGAAAAAGTTCAAAGTAACGAGTTATTCTTTGAATGTAAACGTGTAGCGTTTTATCGTAAATTCGCAAATTACAATAAAAACCATTTGATATTATTTGTTTTAATTGCTGAAGTTAAAAATAGTCAGAAATAAATCTAGAGAGCAGTAATTATGAAATCTAATGATCTTCTAGTCTTTATAAAAATTTATTAAAATTTCTTAAATGCTTGATTATGTCTTATATTTAAGTCTTATGATTATAATATATTAAAGACATTTTTTATTAATTTTAAACAAAATATGTGTAAAATGTATGTATTTTTTTTGAAAATGTTGCATTATATTAAAACTTGTCTAAATCTATTTCATAATGCAGTTCAACAATAATTGTACAATAGCAAATATTTTCTGAAAGTACAAATGTATATTATATTAAAGGCTATCAAAATTTTTATCTGAAATTTCTTTAAAGAGAATTTTTCATTATAAATATAATATTTGTAAAAAATTCTAAATTTTTTCTCGACGGTTTAATGTATCATAACGTAAAAAATCTTTCAAAAAAGCCCATATCCAAACAAACAAACAAACAAACACACACACACGCATACACACACACACATACACACACACACACATGTATTCTGTGGACAGATATACTTGTAGTGTTTAATTTTTTAAAAAATGAAAAATCTTATACAGCGTCACTTTCTATATAACGAGCGTACTATTTTCGCTGTTGAAACCTGTTTGATCTTTGAATCTAATGAAATATATACATTTGAGCTTGCCGGTTTTATTTTATTAGACAGCAGTGATTCAACTATCAATACCACTACGGAATTTTTAATAAAAAATCTAATAGCCTTATTTATAGAATAAATTAAAAAATTTTTTTCTTACTTATCATCCACTGTATGAAAAAAGTTCAGTTCGCATTCAATTTTCAATAAAAATTGTAAAAAATCTTAAATATTAATCATTCGAATGGCGTTTCAGGCTCTTTTCTATTTGCAAACGATTTTGAAAACATTTGACGAGCGAGATCTGGTTTAGACGAATGTCAATATAAATTTGTTAGCATAACTTTTTACGTCAGGCGTTAAGTTTGTACTTTTCAATGTACGCTCATTGATGCATATTATTTGCATTAATGATGAGGTTTGAATTTTTCAGCAACTAGTGAAAATTGCGCATTTAATTTCGTAATATTTATATTTAATTGATAAAATAATGTATTATGCTGCTAAATTAATGATGGATGGATAATTTAAGGGCTCTGCATTAAATATAACGAGTATTTATTGTTGATGTTTGATTGCGTTGTTGTCTTTTAATCGATTGAGGATATAAAGTCTTTTACGGTCTTTAACATAGAAATTAAATATGTTGAGAGTACTTTTATGATTTCGCTTATAAAAGTCGGCGAAAATTCAAAAATTCATCCAACGCGAACGATTGTTCTTGCGGAAAATAAAATTCTTAGGATTAGTTGCAGTAGCTGATCAAGAGTTTGAATATCATTAAGATTATTAGCCTTTGCCATTTAATGTTTAATGGTAAAAAAAAGTCACGATGTTAAGACGTTGCCGTAGTAAGGAAACGCGTAAGACTAAGAATTATCTATTGAGATGAATTTACGACTCTTTTCACCCCGCCACGATGTACCGATTTCTTTAAAACTTTGAATTTTCAGTCTCTCCAGTGGCTTTATTACTCCCCGGGCCGTTTTAAAACATCTAAAAGTTGATTTGTTGGGCAGTGTGGGGTGGGGTGTCGTCTGGGGTAAGGGGGAATATATGGATAATGTTGCCCGGACCGCCAGCAGCCCCGTCTTTTAAAAATCCGTCTCTTCGAAGGTGCGAGAACAACATGAGAATCCCTATCTTGAAGAGGTCGGAGTCAAGTGCAGCTGGTCGGGGTGCTTCTTCATTAAAATCCGCCTAGACCACGAGTTCCGCAATAAACCAGGGATCGTCATTTATTTCCTCGGGTGAGTGCCGGTGCGGACAATCGTTCGTCATGGCGGTCGAAAAAGCGCGGGAGATCCGAGCGTCTCTCGTATGCAAAGGCCACTTTCGACGGATGAAAGGCCATTTGCCAGCGAGGCGTCACTCATAAAACGAGGTGGGTACCGGGGCATTCTCTTTATTTCTTATTTTTGTCCGCGTCCGAACAACGCCGACGATGCGCATAACTGTCTTCTTGGTCCCTGGGGAGCAATCGCCTAGAAAGGATTGCGATAGTATCGGCCGAACACCATGCGAGAGGATAGAGAGCCTTTCTCTACTGGAATGGACGACGATCCACGTCCATCTCTCTCTCTCTCTCTCTCTCTCTCTCTCTCTCTCTCTCTCTCTCTCTATTATTCCTGTTGCAGCGGCCGATGTACAATTACTATTTTTAGCGCTTCTCGTTCCTCCTCACCCGTGCGTTCTTTCATCCCCCCTGCCATCCAGTCCCACCCGTTCACTTACTCACTCTCTCTCTCTTTCTCATCGTTCCCGTACTTTCAGCGAAGAGCGCGTAATTAATGGCTTATCAAGTGGACGTGCCAATTGTACCGGACAGGTTGAGGGCAAAAGAGACACAGCTGCACCTCGCACGAAACATAATAAGCTTGATAATGAATACGATTGCATCGGGTATGCGCTCGTACGCATGCGCGTACGCTTGAATAAACAGTCGCAGGAAAGGACAGGGTAGGGCGGCCGTGGAGGAGGTGAGAAAGGCGGCAGAGAAGGCGGAGGAGAGCGAGGATAGATGAGTTTGATCGGCGTGGGGTCAAATATTATGGTCTTGAGTCATGGGTTAACCGATCGTAATCTTTTTCCCCTTCGGTACGACTTCCTCTTTCTCCTCTTCTCATCCTCATTTACAATGTCGTGATCTTCATATACCGAGCTGAATCACGTCCTTTAACCGAGTTCCCATGGATAGTTCACGCTCCCTCTCTCGCGTTCCCCTCCCATGTCTCACTTTCTTACTCACTCACTCTCTCTCTCTCTGTCTCTCTCACTCTCTGTTACTATCCACGTTCTTTAATGGCATCGTAAACGTATGCGTGCCGTACTTTATCATATTCGACGATTAAACAAACCTTAGGCTGCCTCGTCAATTTCGTCGTCTCATGCACATATTCATATATTCACTCGACAAATCACAATTGCTCTCCCCCACACAACCTCTATTGCACGAGCGTCAAATATTTTATGCAATCGTAATTTCTTGTCTAGTGTCTCACGAAAACCATCATACACTTATGTGAGTTTACGATATGCAACTCATTTTTTGTCGCCAATTTTACAATTTTCTGCCAGCGACGTTCTCCTAAGCTCTCGCGACGATAATCCCGTTCTCATTACCACCGAGCTTAACCGGATTTTCGCCTCAGTCAACATCGCCAAAGATCGTTTATCTGCCCAAGCTCACTTGGCATGCTAATTTTGCAAAATGTTTATTAGCATTTGGAAAAGACGTCAAATCTTGTTAACTGCTACGTTGCGAACGCAATTATTATCGTGTCGGTGCAGTCGCGCACGGTTATATAAATTCAAGGGGTTTGGAAGGTGCTACGAACACCTGTACCAACATTACATTAAATGCTCTGCGCATAATTTATCGATCCATTCAATTCCGGGGCGCGATACACACGCACATACACACAAGCGCGCGCACAAGTGCACACGCGTAAACACGCATAGAGAGAGAGTACCTCTAATCCGGTAGCGCACCGTCGATTTCACCCTTTACACGACAAAATTTTACGAGGTTAGGTCAACCTTATGGGCAGCACCACCAGGTCCAACACTATTGACTCATCAAAAAGCGCGCGCAATATTTTTTTTCATTCCTCTCTCGTGCCGCTGCCTATGCACTCTCTCACAACCTCCTCGCAATTATAACTTATCTACTTTCTCTGTCTTTATCCATAATACGCGTCCCACTACTCAACAGCCCTCGGCCAGCTCGGCCCAGTCGAGCTGCCAGGTCGTATCGAGCATCCCCGAGGAATCTGAGAATCTCCTTCCTCCCGCCCTCGTCGTTCATCGCGGCACGACATTGCTCGATCGAACATCCAACCTGGACCCTCTCAAAAGTCAAGGGTCTGCCAAGCGAGGCGCGCACTCGCTTTCCTTTCTCGCTCGGCAAAGACACTTGATCAATGTTAATTTTTGATTTTTCAGCAATTTAGAAAGCCGCGTTTCTTCGCACTGAACGACCGCGAGGGAACGTTGTTAACCAGCCGATCTTCCATTTTACCTGGCAATCTGCCACCTCATCCTTCATTTAAGCTATTGCGTAATAGAGACTGGTAGGGAGAAGGCGAATGCAACGCGAACGGGGCTATGAATTATAATCTGCCGAACTGAATTCCGCTCCTTCGCTCGAGGTGACTCGGCGTATTAGGTTCCCCGCGCCTATTGTCGTGATTCGCGGCCGAGGACCGGCGACGAAAAGCCGTCGAGCACTTGTTGCCTCGGGATATTGCCAGCGGCCCATTGTGCGTCGCACACCTTCGTCCGTTCGAGCCCCACCCACGTCGCGCGCTCCATCCCGCCCTCTTAACCGCCCGACATTCTTCGACCAAAGTCGCGCCTGAGGACGGGCTACATGGCTAACGAGGCCTCTTCCTCGGCGAAAACGGCATCGCGCGCACCCACGCGAGACTCTCGTAAAATTGCGAGCCGCGACATGTTCCGCGCTAATCTCCATTCCCATTTTCCGTACACGAGCGAGCAAGAATCTCGCCGATTATAGCAGTTTTGAGGAAATTCGTGGGGAAGGGGGGAGGGATTAAGCAAGAGGCAATGGGACGAAGGGATGTAGGATTGGCCACTTTTCTCCAGGCAGCTCCGTTTTTTCCATCTACACGGGGCCATCGGGACGAGCGAAGATTAATACCGTCGTTTACCGCTCGAAGCTGCATTTTAAAAACCCTGTTATTTAAATATCAGTTTCTTGGTTTTGGAATTAAGCCTCCAGGCTTGGCTTATCAAAGGCCCGTGGGATGCTGCCAAGAGCGGGGGAACTAAATTTTTTCCTCGTCGACGAGCCAATCGATTTCATATCTCCTCGCGTGCCCTTATCCCGACGAGCCTCTATAAATTATGGGCAATTAATGTCCCTGCGATCGTCCATTGTTATCCTCCCGTACATTATGCCGCATCCCCTTACTCTGTATATCGCATTCGGCAAATATTATATGCCGGCGAGTGGCCGCGTGCAAGATAAATGTGACGAATGAATCGGGACTCCCGTGGCTATACTTTGGGATCAATCATTTCCCCTTCGTTCGTTTAAGCAAGCCCCGATAGCTCCAGTATCGTGGATATCAGCCGTTTAGCTACGTACGCAGCTCCATCTCACTTATCTAATGAACCAGACGCTCGATCGGCCCTTAAAGCCACCTCGGCACGAATGTTAAGTCATTAGCGAGCCGAGGCGAAGTGTACGCCCTCTTCCGAACAGGCGCCTCGTCCAACGGCTAATAACGGCTTTATATATATATATATATATATATATATATAAGTAGTATGCTCGAGTTTTGGAGATGAAAAGTTCGCGGGCGTTTGAGGTAATGGAGATTTTGTAGATCTGGATACCAAGTTGAGCACAGGGCCAATATTAAAAAGAATTAAGACCCTATGCGATTAACGGGCAGCGATCGTGCGACAACTCGCTCGTACGGCGTTAACACTTTCACGAGGAGACCCCATTGTCTAAGTCGCCATGCCGACACAATCGCATTCCCGTTTTCTCGCTCTGCTCTCCTCCTTGCTCACGTCCACGGTATTCGTGGCCGCTACGGCGAAAACGAAGCCCGCAGCTGTTCCTTTATCACAGATTTCTCCGTTGGATTTAAGTGGCTGGGGGGGGGGGTCCGAGCATTGATGCGATGGCAAAGGGCCGCGCGGAAGCTAAAGTCGCAAGGCCAAAGTGGAACAAGACACGACAACAAGGCGTGCGAGCGAGCCAGCCAACTTTCGACGCGCGCCAAATGCTTTATGGCTCTTCGTCTTACACCGCGTGATCGTTCGCGAGTGCGAGTTTGTGCTCGGCGGCGCCTCGCACCAGAGAGAAATCGCCCTCGAGGAGCCTGTCACGCGTGTCTCCCCGCTCGGCCGACACTTTTTCTTCGTATCGGGAAAGCGAGCGGATAATGGATGAGGATGGACCGGGCGGGAATTAATACGACACGATTCGTCTCCAGCCGCTCGAGTTTACCTCGGCTTTTCTCCGCTTCTGAGCGCGATTCACCTTCCGTTGCCCGTTACCTCGGACGCGGGACCTTCTTAACCTCCTGTCAGCCGTAATACATAGCCTACGTAATGATAAAATGCACGATTAGGGTATTAGCGTCAATGATTCACGGTGACGATTAATCATCATTTTAAGACTTTTAGACTGTTTGGGCCCGAAATTTATTATGATTGGGATGTATTTACGTGTAATATCCAGTGATAAACAATGTTTGGAATTCATAGTTTCGAGCGAATTGCCGGATGAGCGTTGACAAAATTTCCGTTGTGACAAAATTTCATTAGGGGTTCAAGGAGGATGAGGAAGAGGGGATAGATGTTTCCGCCACGATGACTGCTAAGCATTCCAAGTTCATGAAACGCGACTGGATAGATCGGGTGGAAACACCTGCAGTTGTCGTGGATTATTCTCTATTGGTCGTCTTTAAAAACATAATGATCACGAATGTTTAGCGAAAGAGGCGCGAGATGGTTGGCAGCTTGAGACGCTTAAAATGTAAGTACCACGCATTAAGAGATCAGACATAGAGAGAGAGAGAGAAAGAGAGAGAGAGAGAGAGAGAGAGAGAGAGAGAGAGAGAGGCTATTGCAAACGCGTTTGGGTCGTTCGGTAATTAGAGGCGATCGATACGTCGACTTGTGAACGGGGACACTCCAGGTGTCGGTGCACTCCTACTAATGGACTGCGACACGTAGTTGCCCCCGGGAGATTCACCCTCCCTCCTCGTTCCCCTCGTTACCGGTGAATCTCATCCGGAACGCGGCTAAGTCTGGGAGCGCGAGCGCGGCCCCTTCAAGGTCAGGGTCGACGGAGACGGAGGGGCGCGCACTTGGCTCCCGCGATGACGTTGAAGGCTATGGCCGAATCGCCCGACCAAATTTGGTCGCGTGAAAGTGCGCGATACATGCAAGCCGCGGTCGCCCCGCAAGCTGGGTCAGCCAAGCGAAGATGACGCAACGCGCGCGCCACACTCCCAGTCCCGGTCGACCTTCCCCCCACCCCCGATCGATACACGTAGCTGTCCAGGTACTCCGCTTCGATAAATCTCAAGCGGCGCATACAGTGGCGTTTGTCAGGCAGACGAGGGGACAGACGCTTATCCAAGCTCCGGCCACGTGGATTTTCCTCATTGTTACGCACTTACCGACTATAGTCCTCTCCACCCCACACAACGTTACAACTTTGCAAGGGCTTCCTCTTACTAATGCTATGCTCGTTATTATCCTTGTCATCCCGCGCGTCGTTCCGCTTAACGATGTCCAAGCAAAAATATCTCGTCGCTCGCGATAATTAGCCCGGCTGAGAGCCTATGAGAGAGAGAGAGAGAGAGAGAGAGAGAGGTAGGGAGAAAAGCGTACGCATTCACCGAGCACGGCCTTCTGATTTATTTGCCGTGCTCCGTGCCTAAGTCCGTTTACTGTTGGCGAGATACTGTCGCTCGCAGTCCGGCTGCCACGCTGCGGCAACAAAGTACCCCCGACCATCGAGATCCCGTAAATGCCTCTGTTGTTCTCGTACCAAAGACTCTAGTGCTGAAACAAAGAAAACGAAATAAATAAAAGTAAAAAAAAACAAAAAACAAGCAAAATGACCGGAAGAGAGAAGAATAGAAAATCCTCGATAATCGACGGGAGCTTACGAGCTTACTTGAGCTTGCGCCTTCATTGCCGGTAGGTCACAATTACCTATCACGAGTGGCGTATTCATCATCGGCGTTACGCGTTACGCGCGACTCATTACGCCGCGATTCGATGCTCGCCATCGGCCAACGCTCCCCGGACACGCGCGCCGCCGTCGCAAAAAAGCCCGAAGCTCGCGCGGATAGCGATCGCCTCTAGCGTTCGCGATCGCGACCGAATGAGGCAGAACG
>NW_011948425.1:7286895-7293526 GCF_000503995.2 Ceratosolen solmsi marchali | reverse complement strand
AATAGCCGCGGGGATGGACGCCCTGGTGACAAATGACTCTTCCACGAGGGCGCAGGACTGCCCGCTATAATCGGGAGAAATATTATTGTCGTCGAGTGGTTGGCGCGCCATAAGTGGCGATATTACAGACGAGCGCTTTTTGCTTAACGCTATAAACACCTAAAACCTCGCGTATCGTGCAGCGTCACTCGGCGAAGGAGGATGGAAGATATCAATCGGCGCTGCAAAGAGCTTTTCTCGCCCGACATCGACGATAGTTCAATGCGCCGTTTTTCCTTGTTACGCGCGTAGGTCCGTCGTAACTGTTGGCTCGTCATGGACGGGTTCAGACGACTTCCCTCCTGCGACTGTTCATGTCCATCCCTACTGACGCACATTGTTATTCGAGAATCAAAAAGTGCCTCGGTTGTCCTCGCACACATATACACGTCTTAAACGCATGGGCGTGCGTTTCGGTGAAACGGGCGCCTTAAGTCATGAGTTACGCTTCGTTCCATAATGTTTGGCGGTTAAAGGAATCGAAAAGTTCAGCATAATCGAGACTCTTCTCTAACGATGGATTGCGGAATTGATGGAGTCGGGATTGTTACAGAGAGGCAGCCAGCGTAATAAAGAGGTAGTACGGTAATATAAAACATCGCGCGGTACCAAGTTGGCGATTTTTGATTTCGCGGAAGCGCCAACGATGTCGCGTGTTTGCCGAGTTGAAGAATGGCTAGAGGAAGGCTAGGAAGCTATTGGGAGGAATCTAATTTTATGGAATTAGCGGTTGAGGAGAGGGATAGAAACGGGATAGAATTTTCATGTTTACGGGACGACTCAAGGAACAGCTAAACATTTATTCGTTCGTGTTTGCGTGTGCTCGGCGCTAATTGCTCGCAAGTAATTATGAGACCGAGCGATAACAGCGTGTGTCCCGATTGGCTTGCGCGATCGGCAACACAACCAGGCCATTTAAGCGCACTTTTTGCAATTGAGAATATACAATTTGAAGATTAGCTTCGATGTAAGCGTCAGGTGACGCAACTGTTGTTACCCTAAAAGAAATAAAACTCGTCGCTACCTCATGCCTTACTAGTATTCGTCTTTTTACGCCATGTCTACATGCCGAGTCTTCTTACAAAACCTTTTCAAACTAAGCTTTATACGGATATTATACGACACATGTACAAATAAGGTTATATTTGCGTATTTGTACTTTGGACTTGAAAATTTTAATGGCAAATTGAAGTATAAGTGTAAGCAATGATGCTCTACTTTAGGACAGACGGGTAGTTATGGTGGAAAAGTAGGCAGATGCAATGAGTCCATCATGCAATCGTGCGATAACAATATGTTGCTTGTAAAATGTGGGCGGCCGATCGCACGGCTGATAATGTAATCGGTGGTAGGTCGACGGACATCGTCGCTAGATGATGCAAATGTTGGGAAGGGAGGCTGCGGGACAAATAAGTGCAAGTGGCTTTACCTTTTAAAATCATCGGCTTTTATAGGCTCGCGGTTGGGGGGGGGGTTGTGGAACGCTCATAAATGCACGCGCGCTGTAAAAAGCTGGGGGGAGCGAAAAATAGCCGAGTCGAGCAATAAAAATCACTGATTCGGGGATAAAGTGAAAATATACCGTGACTCGGATGCGCGCAATTTCATCTCCTTAATCATTTTGATCAATGCGGAGAAAATAGGACTGCACTGAATATTGATCAGGCCCATCGCCATACACGCGCGCGAGCGCACACAAAATTATCACTTATAAGAACGGTAAATAATCATTTCATGTACAATGAGTGGCAATCGGTAAGTATAGTGAGCGATGCGCGCGCTTACTTATTCCTATCGCTGCATTACATTAGATTACGAGATATTGAGTGATTCTGCAACGACGTTCAACGACCGTGAATTTTTATGCGAGCGCAAGAACGCGCGCACGGTAATTTGCGCATTAGGCAGAAAGCGGACTTAGGGCTTTGGGGGGGGGGGGGGGGGGGAGGGGGGGAGACTGACCAGAATGGAAAATTTATTTCACTCACCGATGATTTAATTGCTTTCAACGGCTCTTAGCCGTTATATCGCTGTAATGTATTTGTTGCATGGAGCACTACTATTGTGTACCCACCAATTTACCAGCAACAATATTCACCGCATTAACATGTCGATAGTCGCGTCACGAATTTTAGGCGCACACGCAACACTTGTTATCTCAATTCAACAGCGATTGCTGCCAAATAGAGAAATCGATTATGTCTCGTCATAATACTCGACATAAACACTGCTTTCCACCTGACGTAATCCGAAATATAGCGATTTAGCTTTTCCGAGGAGAAAGTCCTGGGCGAGTAAAAGCGCGGATGCTCCGGATCCTTATCCGGTGCAGCGTAATAACGAAACATCAGTCAAAGCTATTAGTTTAGGACGCGTCGTGTCGTCCGTCGTAACGGTCAGCCTCGTATGTGGTAGTACGTACACCCACGCGATACCCCATCATTGAATTACGCCAATTACGAATCACGTGAGTGATCCTCCGTATCTATGAACGAGGTACAAGAGGAGGAGGAGGAGGAGGATGAGCTGATGCACGCGCGCACTGGCGAATCTCTCGGGGGTCAGCGTCGAGTGACTCGACGCGCCCAATGACGCATTCGAAGCTTCTGCGCGCGCTCGATGTCTCTGCTTCCAAGCGAAAGGGAGTAATCGGCAACGGGCCACTCGCATTGCTCTCCCGGCCTAATGGCAAATAGGGCTGTACATTTTGATGCTGGCCAGTCGTCGGCCAAGGCCAAGGTCAAAGCCCCCGGCCTATGGCTCGGGCCAAAAAGTGCTTGGACGCTGGGGGAGGGCGGCTCGGTCGTTAATCGCCTCTACTCGTGTCCAGCTGAAAATTTTATAATTTTCAACCGTCGCATCGTCGAGCATTGTGTGGGGCTCGACGTGTCGAGTAGTCGCTTCGTATTTAATGGCTTGCGAGGTCGAAGCTGCGGGCTGCGGAGTTCTTAGGGAACGGGCGAGGGAATCCGAGCCTGAGGATCGGAAACGTTTATGCGCGCGAGTTACAGGCAAATTCTCATTTAGCCATTTTGCATTTGGCTTGCGAACAGCGTTCCGCGATCTGTTAATATTTTTAGTTAACAATTCGAGTTGGCGCGTGCAATGCTAATGGCCTCGATGAGCCTTCTACCACTATACTTTCGCAACTAATTAATTATTTATGTTACGAGCAAATAATCGATCGCAGATAATGAAGATCTTTATATTGTATAAGCTATTCAAATAGTAATGGGACTTTCTAATTATTCACTGCTCTGATAAATTAATTAGCATGGTAATATGTGCCATGGGAATGTAGGAACGAAGTAAGGATGCATGGGAAAATACAATATCGCCTTACAATAATACCTTAAGACACTATTTGACGTTTAATTTTCAGCATGAGATTATTATGGGCAAAGTCGTTCATTTCTTATAATGAGTATTTTGTGATAAAGCATCGAGCGATCGAATAATATTTAAGAAAAATTTAAAAGTTTAAAAATCCGAATTATAATATTTTTCCCTGAATTTTTCGTTGGTTTTTGCGATTTGAATCATAATTACGTATGTTAAGAGAATGTAAACGGGAAGAAGAAAAAAAGAAAAAGTAATGCATGCTCAATACACGCTCAACTATAATCTTATTTCATATCAGAAATCATATCTTTCGAAGGCCAAAGAAATTGTGAGGAGCACAAGCGGAGGTTTTTAACTTCAGTGAATCTTAAGGAGGAAAGAGTAAACAAAAAAACAAACAAAAAAAAAACAAAAAAAACAAAAAACAAAAGGACAGAAAAATGAAGAAGTAACACAGCTTATATGCAATAATACGGTAATCTGTGTCGGATTTATAAGTGTTTAGGGATGCGTTGAAGTCGCGTAGAAAAAAAACCAACGAGTAAGTGACAAAAGATGGTAATATTAATGTAGGCTGAGCGCGTTATTATATAATAAATGATGAAATGGTGAAAAATTGTGTAAATTGTTCGAGACTTTTTCTAATAATTAACGAGCATCTTTTTTTTTGTTTTTCATTCTATCGTGAATGTGAAGTCGCAACTTACTTACTTGACGTTAGGATTAAAAAACAAATTAAACATTCAAACTTAACTAAATATGGTTGGAATAGTCCCGAATACACATTAACACAGTACGATTTAATTCGAGTTAAGCTGTAGCTCTGTAGCTGGTTAACATAAAAATCGACAAATCTCCATGATGAGTTAGATCGTAGTTAGATATTTCAGCATAGACTGTGTGTGTTAAAATCTATTGAGAAGTATTCATCCAGTGTTTATAATAAAGACGGGGCTATTAAATAGAAAGTACAATTTGAATTTAGTGGTCATTATCGAGCAAGAAAAATTAACAGTTTGCAGACATGTCTTCAAGCTCACGATATTAAGTATAAGCTGTAGTACTTGGTAATTTATATGTCGAACATTGTCGGTTTTAAATGCCAAGGCAATTCATTAATAAAGTACTTTTGAAGTTCAAATACGTAGATCTGCCTGCAGTAAATAATATTTAAAATTATTTTATACGTACTTTGGTTTCCATAAATTATAATAAATATAGGTCGCGATTGTAAAGAGTACAGATAAGACTCGACGTAAAACTATAATGCGAGGCATAAAGTAATACCGATCTCGTCGCATCGTAATTTTCGTTACTTAATACGAGATATTTGGTATTGGCGGCCATTTGCAACAGTCGCACTTGGCTATGCATCCTGTATCGCGGCTAATCCCCCGCACTTCCAGCCGATTAATTTACAACCTTCTGCGAAATAACGACACATAACAATAACAACAACAGCAACATCGAGAATAATAATAATAGTGGTGCTAGTTAGTAGTAGTAATGACGACGATAATAATAATAATAATAATAATAATGATAATGATAACAATAATAATAATGATGATAATAACAATAATAATAATGATAGTAGTGGTAAATAACGAGGGGAGGAAAAAACTATGGCGTAAAAGGGACGATCGTCAAAGCTCTTATAAAATCTTTGCTCCTTCGTTCCCAATTTTCCGTTATCTGGCTACGCAATACGCGATCCCTACCCTCTCGTTTCCATTCGACCAACGTCCCAACAAATCTCTCGCGCCTCTACCCGTTACGGCAAGACGAGCCTATTATTCCCCCGCATTATATTTTACACCGTAAATATCGCGCGTACGTGCGTGCTGGTTACTAATGCCCGCTGTGTTTTACGAGATCGGCCGCTGACGATGATCCATGCCCGGGATTAAAAATGGCTACCCGATCGTACGATCGCAGCCCGGCCGATTAGTAGTACACCCTTTCCTCCCGAGCTCGTGCTTTCAAGTGAAATTCTGAAAGTCTTATTATCCATGACATTAAGCGATTTTCAGCGTCTTGAGATACGGACGTCGATAGAGATCCTCCCCCTCCCCCTTGCAGCTCTTTCTAATTGTTCAGCATCAAAGTAATCCGCCAGCGCCGAAGCCAGCTTATTTTCAATTTTCCTCTCGTCCCACGACACCTCGCCAACGTTTCCCTCTTACCCCCTCCCGCCACTCCACCGCCATCGAATCACTGTCCTCCCCTCCCCGCGTCCCGCTACAACCAAACCCGCTACGCCCAACAACAAGCAGAAGCGTATGTAGAGAAACGCGGCGAGAAGCAGAGACGGGGGCAAAATATCGAAATTAACCAAAGTACACAATTAAGCTTTATTGAATGTACGCGCTTAGATCACTCGGATAATGGTTGGTACTTCGTAGCTCGGCTGACCGTGCCAAGATAACAGTTAGCGCTCCGGCATTATCTTTATGGAATTCGCGCGCTTACGTACTGTTAGACGCGAGACTGTAATTGTGGATGCGGAATAAGGGTCTGGGTAACGCCGCGGCAATGCTTAGACCTTTAAAGAAGAGCACACATTCGATTGGTTTTGTTAATGGTCGATTGGACGCTTGGGAGCGGACACGCGCGCTAAACATGATTTTGAGACGACTGATCCATCCGGTCGGCCATTTCGTAAACATACCCACCGGTCAGTCGTGATAAGATGTCCGACGAAACACATCAAAAGACGACCGCCCCTGACCTTATTGTTTCCCCAGGTTATAGACGACGCGTTAGACGTTGTGGCCGGGGAAGAGAGAAGCTCGGCCTCCGGCTCATAGCCGACTAATTGAAATTCATATTGATCCCTGGGAGCGACGGTCTCCACGGCTGAGCACCACGAGATTTACATAGACGGGCTTAGGCCTTTGCCACGAAGCGATAATATATCCTTTGTCAGCCGGGGAGATGGCCGTAAATATTTTCTAAGAAGAAAGGGAGCGGGGGATGAATGGAGCGCGAATGGAGTGTCGTGAAGAGGACGAGCTGAAATTTGTCTAGAGTGTGCGCGTGTCTGCGGTCGGTCGTATTAAAAAAGTGACCTTTGGCTCCGGGAGGCGCATAAATCTCGAGGCGTTTTACGAGGCGCATGGACGCGTACCGGCTGCCCGAGTGATTTTCTCGAACGATCGTCGCTTTTAAAAAGGAATTCTCCGCGCGCTCGATGAGCTTGCGCCTCGGCAAAAGCGCGGAAAATGTCGCGAGCCGCTCGTAATCGAGT
>NW_011948425.1:7265220-7286854 GCF_000503995.2 Ceratosolen solmsi marchali | reverse complement strand
AACGCGAGCGTGCAAATTATTGTAACTTTTTGCGCGCCTCCTTCTGCGTCTCCTTCTTGCCCCGGCGGCCATTTAATTTATTCACAGCTGGCTCGTCGTGCGAGAGAGGGGCCGGGAAATTATGCGAGCGCGCACCGTTAAAAGCAATTGGCTGAGCGCGGCCGTGTTTTTGCAAACCTCGTCGCTTGAGCTCGTCGCCGACAGCTAAGGGAAGGATGCTTTCTCGACACAAGGTTACAAACTACGAGCGCGACATTTACGGACTTGGATTTGGAGGATGAGGCTCCAAGGATGAGATGCCGGGAGTTCGTCGGGCCCTCTTATCGATCGATCCGCGTCAACGAGTCGATAATACGGCGGAAGTGATAGGCGTCACAAGGGCCAACGAGAGCAGCGATTAACGACATCGCTTTTTCTTGAGGCATAAGAGTGCCCTCAGTCAGAGAGAAACAGAGAGAGAGAGAGAGAGAGAGAGAGAGAGAGAGACAAACAGACACGCGAACGCTGAAGGTTAAGAGCCGCGGGTAATTGACGCACGACATATTCTCTGCCAACTCGGGGCAGACGCGAATCGTTCCCCGAGTCACCGGTGAAGCTTACAACAGCCGAGGAAAACAACGAGAGGTGAATTTCAAATCTGAGGTAAACGTCGCGCGTCCCTCGTCCCTAAAACTTTATTACCATCGCTCCAAATATCCTCTCCGCTTCGAAAAGAGCGAGATCATAGAGGGGAAGCGAGAGAGTAAAAGCGCCAATCGTAATGTTCAACGGGAGGAATTAATTAATAACAACTGCCTTGACATTGCAAAAATTTCACACTTACATGACAGCTCGGCCTGTGGTTATTGTGACTTGTGTATTAACGGGCGGAAAGGCGCGAGTTCAAATTTTTTTTTTTTTACAAACATCTACATTGTAATCAGTGTATGTAATAATAGCGCGTCGACAATGACAAATAATACTTAGTAAAGAATGAATAACTTTACCGCTCGACAAGTGTTTGCGATACTAAAATTATAATAAACTAGCTTAAAATGGCTTCGTTAAGCTAACAATTTGAAAAATTATAATTATAGCTTTTCTGCGGATCGATTGATTCTACGGACCGATTTAAAAAAAAAGAAAAATTATTAATACGTAAAGGAAGTTAATTGTAGCGTTCTTGTTTAAATATAAAATTCCGTATCTCTCGCGCGTGCCTGACATAGAGAAGAGAAAAAGAAGTTTGGTGAAGTATCGCTCAAAAAGACAACATTCAATGAATGTGTGAATCTTATAAAGTTCGAGTGATAACGACAAATGTTTGTCGTGTTCAATTGACACTTATAACACACCTCGACATGTCTTGAAAAACCGACATTTCGAGCTAGAAAAATTCATTAATCAATGGAAAGCAAATTGAAAGAGGCGAAAATATTTGCCAACCAACAACCATTCGCGTTCCCTTATTGTTCTTCCAAACACTGAATTTACAATTCCAATTACAACTACGGACTAGCAGTATTAAAAAAAGTTGAAATGTACACTTTTTAATTTCCACCCTGATTAATTGTCAAACACGAGGCTTATAAATTAATAAACATGATGCAGATTACTTATAATGCGCATGCGCACAAAATTTGTATAATTGGAGCACATACAATATTATTTTATAGGTCTTGGAGAAATTTATATATCAACGTTGAATAGAACTTTAATGAATATTAGTTTTTCCGCACACGTCTTATAGTCTATCACATAAATGTCTACTTAAGCAAACACAGATTATAATGCTTGAAATTATATTAATTTTTCACTTACGAATACACTTTATATCCTTGTAATTGAAATTTCTTATAAAGAAATGCGCTACTTAATATTTTCCATTTCGATGATGAGTGATTAGCTTTAAATGTTAATTTTTGACAGAAAGGATAAATTATAAATCACAGCACTTAATAGCTCAACTGAATTTTTACTGATAAGTAATTTTGTTACGTTGTGCATGTCAATGCGGACGATCAGTCCGTTAATTTAACATATACTTTTAGAACTTTCTCTGGATTTCAATTCGCATTATGCATTAATACTTCTTTCGATTTACCAGATCTCCAATAATTACCTCTTGATATTTATAGCTAATTTAGATGATCGTGTTGAGCATTCACATAACATTGTTTTATAATATGCTCATATTATTTATATTAAAATGATCATTATTTATTATAATCGCTTTTAACGCTTAAATGCCATTTGTCTTATAAGAATATATAGCTCGAGTGGTAAAAACAATTTTCTAACCGCTAATAGGAATGACGAATTTTCAACGCTCCGACTCCAAATTCTTGAAATTACATAATACCGATGTGTCTTATTGCCAAAAGATTTTTATTTAAAATATTTGATCCTTACCCGAGCTTCGTCGAATTATTAATGTTTGTCATGCGTGCCACGACTGGTGAAATATAATGTAACTTTATAATGAAAATGCAAAATCAACCAAAATTAATTAACGACAAAATAATCGTATTCAACGTCAAGTATTTTTCCCCATATGACTGTACAATTTTACACCGTATATCGAGAGAGAATTTATCTGAATAATCCAGGCATAAAGTCGCGTGAATATTATTTTTAAACTAACTATCAATCATTAATATTAATTGATTTTATAGTTAGCGTCTGTTTTACCGCAATAAACCTCCTCAAATAACCCTGAGCAAATTCACATCTAAATAAATAATTTAAATCTTTTAGAATATTAGCGCAGATACTTTACACAAATCGTTAAATTACTAAATAACTTTATTTCCTTATTCAATGACTATTCTTAGCCTCCACTTCACATATTCGACTGCCGTCATTTCTTCTCCTCCCCGTCAATTCATTCTCTCGATACATCGGAGAAATATTTATGAATTATTATTTTTACACGCCAGTGTAGCTGATAAGACACACCCGCTCGTGTCAACTATCACCAATCACTAGCTTAACAGATTCTATGCGCAGTTGGGTAAAACGACATTACACGAGAACGTCTCGCCATTCCAGGACCTCTAATGCCTATATTTAACGGCGCGTATGCATCTCAGTCCTCGAACTTATCATTTGCAATAGTGACTTCACGGCTTCCTTAAATCGCATTAGCAGCCCACAGCTTGATAATCCTTTCGCGCCAAAAAATTACGTAAACTTAATTCCATATGTCCATTTACAATTGGTCTCGTTAATGCCAGTGCATTCGCCACATAATGATAATATGCTGGATTATTCGAGCTGTCAGTGTCTTTGCCATCGATGCCTCTAATATTAAAATTAACTAAAGAAGAAAAAAATGCCGATGTTGTTGACTTCGATAACTTCCATAGTAAATGGGTGTGGAGTTATTAACTGACGTCTAAGTACCTTGGCGATCGGTTTTATTGTCTGCACTCGCTCGAATAATCCCTCCATCTCCCGTTTATCTATATTGCATTATTATACGTGACCTCGTCTCTGTACTCAGTTTAATCGAATCAATTTCCGCCGAGTCACTATAATTCTTCCAAAGTGTCGTGATGTGGGCATGATTTAGCCTCGTGTATTTAGAATAAAATCGATATTATTACAAAGGGCCGTATAGGATCCGCGATTTCGGGTATTCCTTGATCGGTCAGCGGGGTTAATCGAGTGACAAACTGAGGCATCGAATGAAAATCATCGTGGTGGAGGAGAAGGAGAAGGAAGCACGAAACTCATTGAAATGCCCGATTTTTCTTCTTCGTCATCCAACCTGGGCCGCCAATAGCGAGTTGAGGAGGAAGTCACGCGAGGCGCTTCGCACCCGTGATCGATCGCTGAGCCTCGGATTTCACAACGTGAATTTTCTCCATTAACCCCCCTCCCACCGCCATATCGCGATATTCGATTCGCGGACTCGCGGTCGTGCTAATTGTTATCCCCTGATAAATCGCGGCGTGACAGAAGCAGCTACCAACCGTCGAACCGAAAAGAATAAGCCGGCTTGGATGGATGTACGCGAGGCTCGTAATATTCACTTAGAGGAGGGCGCACGTCGGGTCCCTCGTAAGCGCATATCGCATCCGAGACGCCGGCGATTAACTTTAACGAGAATTATCGGCAGATCGCATCGATAAGAATCGGCGCGTAGCGCTAACGGTAACGTAATAAGCACGTGCGATATGATTGGCCGTGAGCGCGGATGCACAAATTTCAAGTGGGACGCGGCACGATTCCTAGTGTAACCGCAGAGTTCTGGCCTACAAATGCGCGCCTACTCTTACCTCCCCCCTTTTACCCGGTACCCCGCGCCAAACATCACATTCGCCGCTCCTCCTCTGCCCGGAGGCCGCGACGCCCGGCGAGTTTCCTTTTTCCCAAGCGCGTCTATGGGCCGAAAGTGCGCTTCTTCATAGGCGTCCTGCGCAATTCGATTTTCAAATTTTCAAAAAACATTCGTCTCAGACACTGCGCCTTAACACTGCCAAATTCCTGCCAACGACGTTCCACTTAATGCCAAGGGGATTCATCAAGCTATAGCATTATTGTTTGTTTTTAGAGCCGCGGGCAGCTTTAATTAACCGTTAATACATACGCCAAAGGAGGAATATGTCTTCGAGGAGGATAGACTGTGGCTCTACGCCAACTGCTCGTCGTAAATATCTTTTCTCTCGATGTTGTAGACGTTGCAACGCGTGTGCACCCGAGCGCACCTACGTACGTGCATTAAGCAAAACTCCTTCCCGGTTAATTCAAAAGCTGATTTAGTTAGTGCAATCACGTGGAGCCGCGTTCGCCAAGGTATATTTTTCACGTGAAATTACAACTTATCTATTTTCATTTTTAATAGATTGCGACAAAGGGACTCCCCTTGCGCGTGTCAATGCACGATACTTTCACTTTGCAGCTGTGCATTTTTGCTCGATGAATTGTAGGCTTAGCTGAAAAGGGGACTCGTACGGCCGTCTTATGTGAAATTATTTCTCGTGGAATGAAGTGTGCGTTACGGTAAGAGCACCTTATCAATGGGATGCGAGAGTGACCGGGAGAAGATGAAATACTTAATAGATAAGTAGTAACTTTATGAAAAAGAATATGTAATTGGGCCTTTCATAATTATAGCTTTCGTAACTGCAATTTGCTCTCACTACAATTTCTATCTTACGGCCTTTATAATTAACTATAAGCTACAATTGGCAATCATAAGGATGCAATTGTAATTCTGACAGCAGCAAAATCGAATGAGAAGTATGTGATTTTTCAACAATTTACAATATTTCCTATTACATCTAATTTCAAGGCTTACGTGTACCGTTTGATATGTAGTATTAGCTTGGCGAAATATCCAAGGACACACGCATCGATACAATGTGGGAAAGTATTTTGAATCGCGCGCGTGGAACATTCTCCAATATCTATATATATAGACACACGCACACACGAGCGCACTTACCTCGTCCATCAATATTTGTCATCGACTCGTCATTTGTTCTTTCAAAAAAAAAGGTCATTGTTAAGCAATACGTAAAAATGAAAAACGTTGCAAAGTCGATGAATATTCTTCAATACACGTCAATTGATACTATACTTGACATTATTCTCTACGCGAAAGATTTAAATTGAAAAGAGAAAAAACGGAAAAAATGCGTACAATCTTATATCTGAAATAATATGCTTTATAAAAACAGAGTCAGAATTATGTGGTAAATAAAAACTATTATAAAAATGTGAAACTTCTACTTATTCATGTAACATTTGTCGGACGTATATGATGCCAGGAAGGTTGAACAATGGTAATAAAGAATTGTTTGTTAATCGAGAATTAGATAAATTGCATATGCGAATATATGAGTAATAATGAAACTTATGAATGTAGCTTATTCAATGTTTCAAGAATTATTTTAGAATTTGCAAATGTATAATTCAATGGAATTTAAAAATTTTAAAATAAATTAAATGAAAAAAAAGCTATAATTTAATCTCATGTGATTTGTAATATGGATAATTCGTAATGAAAAAAAAAAAAATACGAGCTTTATTGATTGGAATACATGAGTTAAAAAGAATTTAAATTTACTATTAATTTTATTCCGACTGTCGTTCTTTTCGAAGGGCATTTTAAAATTCTCCTTTTCTTGCCTGAAGAAAAACAAACAAACAAACAAACAAATAAGAAAAACTCTTGAACACATTAACTTGTCATATCTACAATTTATCCGCAGAATAAGAATAAATTGTAATTATCGAAGTGAATGTCATACTTGAATTAATTCATTTAATGCGCAAAAGCCATAGTATTTGTTCGTAAATAATAACCTTTTTGTTTTTAACAAATTTCAAAGTCTTTAGTTGAAGAACGTTTAGGTATAATAGCTACTTTCTTTGCGAGTAAATAATTTTTATTTCATAATTATATAATTACTTTGATTTTCAAAGTATTTACCATAAATGTCAAACAAGAATACGAGGTTGTAAATGAAATTTTTTATACCAATTATTATATAGAGAATTTATAAAAGAATTAGCTCTGGTAGATGAAATCGAATTATTATTAGGTCTAGGAAGCCGTTACATCAATTATCCCTGAAAAATTAATCAAATCATTGGATTACAAGAATGAAAATTCAAAAATTTCATTACTTTTGTATTTCAATGTATATCTTATAATATAGTGAATGCACATAATTGAATACATTGAGTAAAATTCAGTGTACCAATATATTCATCGGCGTGAATTTCACCTACCTTATTGAATTTTGCATTTACTGAGGTAATATAATAGCAAATATTAAGAAATTGTGAAACACATAAGGTAAGAAGGATAGTGTAATCCAGTAATGCAAGAAAATAATGTTACTTAACGTATCGATACTAGCGCAACAATTGTTCTTCGATTAACAATTACGGGTGAGTGAATAAAGACGGGAACAAAAAGTATAACAGTTTCCGCTTTCCGCATTTTCCAAATTCACCTCTAATACCATCAATTTCATGTTATGCGAGTTTGTATAAAGTGCCTCACGACACTGTGCATCCATACATTTTCAATCTTGTAAAACCCTCTCAGTATGCATAGATCGCGTATGAGAGAGATAGAGAGAGAGATAGAGAGAGAGAGAGAGAGAGAGCGAGAGAGAGATGGGGGGGGGCAAAGCTTGCATTTATAACCGTACGTTTTATCAAGTTTATTTGAGAAAGATGACAACAACAGTCGCCTACTGGAGGCACAAATCGTTTTCCAAAGTGATTTCTCAATTCTCGCCGGTTCTCTTGGCTCTTATCGTTCCATTTTGCATAATGGGACGCGCGGCAAATGAGGGCCGAGCGCGAAAAATCCAAGTAAGTTATTAAGCGTCAGGTAGCGTAATGAAAAACTCGTGTACGACGGCGATGAGCCTTAACGCCGGCGAAGATTAGTCCGAGGGAATATACACTTTCTAGGATTGTTCGTCCTTGTATTTCTACGAGAGGGAGGTTGGATTGACCGATAAAGCATACTCCTTGACTGATTAGCAGTCCGCTTCTTTATATTTCGCAGGCGCAAGCGACGTCTGCGGGCAATATATTAATCCCCGCTCTCCGTAATGCTGGATGGCCGCGCTTTTGCTTAATGCATGCCAAGCGGCGAGGGTCTGACGATAAGAGCCGCGATACCGGAGGACGCGAAAATCTCGCGATGTCGTCCAGGTTGGTCCTACGAGCCAATATTCATCGTACGATTGACCTCGGCAAAATGAGAGGAGCTACACGGCTGGACGAATAGCGGGGGGCAAGGAGGGTGGAGACACCCGGGGGCCATTATAAAGAGGCCCGAAACCGTGAGAAAAAGCCGATCGTCGTCCTCGTCGTTGCTGTCGTCTGTTCGTGTGCACGCACACACACGCGCAAAATTAATACACGTGGTTGTTCGTGTAATAGACGGTGCGAGCCCGCGGAGATTCGCTCTCTCTAGCACGCTCTTTCGATCACTCTCCATTTGTACATTTATAGGCGGAGGATGTGTGTGGATATGTATGGCCTGCGTTTGCCTTCTCACTCGGTTTTGCGATAGAAATCGTCCTGCATCGTGCACGTGCATAAGTGCCCTCGTTGCGTCCGTTCGGCAGTACATTGCCCTGCGTTGCGCTGCCAAGCTCGGCACTTTTGATCGAGCTTTTTGATGAGGCAGGGATAGATCGATTTTTGTAAAACCGAGACATTAAGACGATGGCGCCCGAGTAGAGCGAGGGGCTGGGACTCGGGGGTGAGAAGCCGCATAGAGGTGATTCGCATGGATCAGTGGCGTCTCTGTTGCAGTGCGATTTTTTCTCTCTCTCTCTCTCTCTCTCTCTCTCTCTCTCTCTCTCTCTCTCTCTCTCTATCTATCTATCTATCTATCTCTCTATCTCTCTCTCTCCCTCTGTCCTTTACTTATTTATTATGTGGAAATGAAGTGGCGAACGGCAACCAGTTTAGTGAGTCGCGGCATTGCGTGTCGCCGCGGTCATCGGGACGTTACGCGCGATATCACGGCAAGCGATCGTCTAGGAGCGACACTCCGCGGCTACGGGACACACGGCGACGCGTTCCCTGGAATTGAGCGTTGTCGACTTTTTGTCCGTTTCCCCGCGCCGCGCATTTGAATAATTTACTGCCTGCCTATCGGCGGGCACACCAGCTTTCTAAGCTTCCAAAACGAGCGTCGGCGAATCGTGACGTTTTCATGAGAAATATAGGAAAATCAACGGGGTTGCGCATTTTTCTCTCCCCCGGACGCTTACACGTATCTGCGTATAGCCGGATATTTAAGGGCTGCTTTTTATTTATCAGGCTCGAATGCTCGAAGTGCCGCGTCCGATCTATGTGCACTGCTTGAAAATTGCGTGGATCGACTGGGTCGGGGGCGGGAGGGGAATATGACGATGTTTAGAAGGATTTTGAAACAATGCGTTTGAGGCAATATCGATCGATTTGACTGAAATGTATCCGAGGCCTTTGTAAACAGGTTCTTTTGACTTTTACGACTTCCCGCTTCGTATCTATTTTCGCGATAGAGTTTAATACTTGCTAATGTTAATCTGCGCAGTCGAATGTACTAACAAACCGAACTATTTGTTAGTCGGCCGAGACGAACGACGTATATTAATGTAAATATTTTTATACTTGCTTGTTGCATACTAGATAGTTTAAAGTATTAACTCAGTTTATATATATATATATATATATATATATATATATATATAATTAAGATATAACCAGCTTTGTTCGTTGATAATATTAATTGCACAATGGGTTTAGCCAAAGAGGTCATCAATAAATAATGACCCTTGTGGTAACGTGGCGCTGAAAATACGATAAATTATTATTTCGTGCTCCTGATACAGCGGCATTGTGTATTGGCAAAATTCAAGCTAACGAGTGTGGAAACAAGTGGATTGTCAATGTAAATATACACGTGTGCATTAGGTACGATATAAAAATGCATAATTGAAAGAGACGCTTAAATAGACAAATCGCGTTAAATGTAAATGGTAATTGGAAATGGTAAAGCGAGTCCGTGGTACCATCACGAGGTAAAATCAACTCAATAATAAGACGTACTTTATGAACGCTCGATAATCTCTCCGAGTGCCAAAGCACGGCGAAGAAAATAAATAAAAAGTATCAAACAGCTCAGAGCGATAAAATACAAGGAACGCGTCATCAATGAAAAATCACCGCCGACCAATACACGGTTAGCCAGTGGGCGCTTCCGTAAGTGTCTCGCGTGTAGCCGTTGGAGGCGGGAAAGCCCAGGCGGAAAATATAAATAAAATGGGCCGCGACTCGCTCCGATAACGATCGGGAATTATGAAGTTTAATGCGCCAGCCTTTGGCTAATCGTGCGGGAATAAAAATCTCGCCCCGATAGCCTGTTACAATTAATTCGAGTCTCACGCGGATGATAGATGGATGGCGACATGCCGATAATATATACGACAGGCCACCGTAACCTAACGTGTTCATCGCGTAGGGCGGGAGTGACCGGGAGGTGGTGGGGGGGGGGACGAGTGTAAGGGCCGGAATGGCGTAGGGATCAGGTTATCGTAGCAATGACTACGAGGATGAGGACGAGGACGAGGACGACGACAACAAGGACGACAAAGACGACTACGACGACGACGACGACGATCCGCCACCGCACGAGGACCACCCGCAAAGTGCGATCGGTGAACTCGCGCCGCTCCGGTCGTCGACCTCGCGAGTCACCGTCTGCTCTCCACTGGGACATCCTCCACGTCGCTGCCAATTCGACGTTGCATAAATAACGACTTGGCATCGGCGCGCCACCAACTGCCGGTCGTAAAGCTGACTTTGTTGTTGAATAATAAAGAACGCGCCGCTCTAATATTGCCGTCCGCGAAATGGGAATGCGCCTGGATAACGTGATAAACCACCTATCGATTGCGTCGAAAGTGTAACTTGTTAACCTACATAGTCGCAAAGTAAAGTGCATCAAAGTTTGCGAAACGAGCCGCGCGAGAAAAGCAGGGAGAGATCGCGCGATCAGCGCCTGATGTCTCTATAAGCTCTCGCTTTCCCATTATTTATTGATGCGGACCGACTGACACTGCTGACTTTGGACTTGGCGCCGGCCTCATCCCGTCTTCGGGGACAAAATCTCCGAAGGTGAATTACCCCCCACCTCCCGCCATCGTAGAGCGACTCACGGGATTATTCGCGAGATGCATAAAGGAGCTTCTCGCTCTTCAGGAAGCAGCTCGCGTCGTAAAATAATTTGCCTCTCGAAGTCTAGACGCCCGCCGAGGTCCGGAACTCCCTCGCGGCGCCGTCGTTTGTAGCGTGACGCGACGTCGAATTTCGTACCGAGACTGCGTCCTTGAGGATCCTACCGCTGTCCCAAGGAAGGCTTATCCAGCCAGATATGCGAGCCGGCGCAATGACATCGCATCGGCGAAAACACATAATACAAAACTGGCTTAACTAGTCGCGGAGCGAGGCCATACAGTAATACGCACTAATACAGTGTCCTGTTGCACGCTCTTTGAAGCGTGTAGCTGGGACAGTTGCGACCCAACCCTATATAGCACTTGGTCTTTTCTCTCTCTCTCTCTCTCTCTCTCTCTCTCTCTCTCTCTCACTCCCTCTTCTTCACCCCCACCACCATCACCATACATCCCGTTGTCCTCCTCCTTCTCGTGCGGGCTCATACGTCGTCTCCGTGATGCCCACTAGGAGCCTCCTCCTCGGACATGGACCTTTTCCTCCTCCTCCTACTCCATTATCTCGCGGAGATACGCCGTATGACATTGGGAATTTTATGATATTGGTGCGGATGCGTGCGCGAGTGTCCGCTTACAAACTAATACGAAATATAGTGCCGGGCCCGTCGTTCCCATTGCCTGGCGCTAAACAATTTGCACATTAGGCGCAAAACAGTGATAGCCTGCCATTTTTATCGGAAGCTCGTCATGGCGAATCGCGGACTTGGAGGGAAAAAGACGATCGTCTATCGACGATAGGGATTAGCTAAATCTAGGGATAATTACATCCCATCGCGTTTGGACCAACTTATTATAAAAATATAATCACCGAATACTATAAAAGCAATGTACAATGTTAAAGTTAAAGTGAAATTGGAATTTAAAAAATAAGGCTGGAAAATCAAATGGTTCGTTGAAATGGCGAGCAATTTTATCGGCGTTACAAGGAAAAGTGAGAGATTGCGCGACTTTGGGTAGCAAACGATGAGCCAATGATTGTTCCCGCGATAATAGATTAGTTTTCTTGTTAGGAGCGACGTATTTATTACGAATAAGCATGGCTAATTTTACGGGGCAAAGACTTCGTTGCTTTTGCTCGTTTTGGTAAATGCCGTTGGTTTGTAGGCGAGTAAACGATATTCGTGGGATAACGGGCGTCATACTTCTTGTTATTTTTTTGTTATTAAGTGTTTGACCTTTTTCTTCTATTTTTAATTATTTTTTTTAGTAGTCTTATTAAACACAGGTAAATAGCTAATGTACCAAAGTAAGATTTTATTTGGCAAAGCCATGTGTAGGTGGCGTCTGAAACAATTTTCACAAGCAAATTTAGCGATATTTTATCACGTACAATGCCTGCCCATGGACGATGAGCTTTAAGAGACAAATTTAGAACAAACGTTGGCTGTTGGAATTCGAGAGTTGGCTGTTTAATAGAAAGTAGGCGATTTAATAAAGAATTATAAGAAAAAGTGCTCAAATGTTGATAGAATTTTGATTGACGCTTGTCAAAAATATAATCTGAAATAATACTATTAGTCCTCGTTTTCGAGAGCGATTGAACCTTACCACCACCTGAATAAAACACCTCAAACTTATAATTTAAACGGGATTAGTTATTCTTAGCAGGTATATGTAAATGGATTTTCATGCGCTTATCACGCCCTGACGAATTATGCATTATCCTGGCGCTCGGAAGAATCTAACGCTTGAGGAATAAGCGGCAATTACCGTAAATTGTCCAAGCTATGAATCTCTCAACTTATTTAGTTAACAGGCGTGTTCGAATGTTTAAAAGTAGATAGGCACTTACAATTTAATCGACGATTATTTAGTTAAGACACAAGGAAAATATTCTCCCGACAGCGATACGACTGTGGCCACTGGAACGTTAACTTTCTCACGCACGCAAAACCTATTTTACTTTAGACGCTCGAGCCTAAGGCGAATATAATCTTTGCAGCCCCAATAGGCACGCGTTGATCGCGTCTCTATAAATTCCCAACGCAATGAGCGTAGGTAGGCCAAGTGCCACCTAAACGTCGGACTAGCCAAGCCCCCGAGTATGCGTCGGCGGATTCCGCGTGTTCCGCGGTCCGTGTGCCTTACGCACTCGTCTTATCGTCACCCGTCCTCTTGCTCCACTCAATACCGATGAGTGCGAATACCTGAAAATCCCATCGTGCTTCCACTCCCCGGCTCGGCTACCGGAGTCGACTCGTTACCAGGGCTCGAGCCTCGATGGCGATATTTACGCGTCGACGCGTAAAGCAGGAACCGCTCGAGGCAAGTGAACCGAATCCGATAATCGACTCGAAGGCCAACGGCGGCCCATCGCACTAAGAGGCTCGCCGCTCCGATCGGAGCATCGATCGATCGATCGATACTGCCGAGCTTCATGGGGCTTGCCCTTTCCGCCATTGCTGGCCGCCTCTCGACCCACGAGGCGATTAAAAAGGCAGCCGTAAAACGTTAATTGCCGCGTCGTCCCGCACTACCCGGACGAGACAACGGGAGCCGGGGCGCTGGGGTTAGAGCGCCGGGGGTTAGCGGGGCAAGGAGGCCGATGGCCGGCCCGTCCGTTTCCGCGTCGTCCCCTTCGCTTAACGACATCCCATTTCCCGGATAATTAGAGAAAGTCCTTAGCAGCGCTCGGGGCCCCGCGCTTTGTTTACACGGGACGGTTCGACCAAGGCCCTGGGCACGCTGCATTACCTATAGAGTCAATCGCGAACTCACTCGCGAAATACACAAGAGGGACTCACTTGCTCGCGCTTACGGCCGGCTTAACGGTACACACCTCCGCCGACTCCCACCGACACCACCTACCACCCGCCCATACCCTCCCTAACCCCTCTCGACCCCACCGACGGCCATTTATTGTCCGAAGGGCTCGGCGGCGTAAAAAGCGATTAACGAGCGTGCGAGCGAAAAATTAAGCCGACGTCCGGCGTCACGAGGAATCGGCCGACCCTTCGGCCGCTCGTCACGGGGTTGGCCCTGCCAATATGTATTTTCCACTCGCTCCCTCGCTCGCTCGAATCACCGCCGCTTTGTTTCACGCCGACTGTTTGGCCCCTTTTTAATTAGCCCGATAACCACTCGCTTTGCCCGCCTGCGTGCACCGCGACTCCTATTCCAATCGGTGGTGCGGCTCACGTGCGCGTGCGCGCATGCGCAATCAACCACCGATCGAACATGCTAAAAGGCCCGAGGACGGCACCGCGCGATTACTCCAAACCACGCGGATCAAAACGATGCACTTCGGCGCAACGGCTCGCGTCCAATTGTAATCCCGTGCTCTCCTAATCCCGTGCTCTTGGGCCTTGTCCAAGGGGATACCGAGTAGCGATGCCGCGAGTTGTTATTATAGCGCGAGATGCTGGAATGCCCGGGCGCTTCCTGGTTCGCTCGCTCTCATTCATGCACGCGGTGCGCCGATGTCGTCTGCGAAATATCACGGGAGACCGGTTTGGGAGGCGAGCCTCGCCGCTGGAGGAATGCACCCGTGTTAAAAGGCTCAGCGCCGAGGGTGGCGAGGCCACGGCAAGACGAATGGACGATGGATGAAGGACGGGGAAGAAGGAGATACGAGAACGCCGAGAGAAAGGTCGAATCACCGTGGGAGAGGCGTGGGCGTTCGGCGAGGCGGATTTCTTTCGCTGGTCTGTTATTTAATTTTGTCGTTAGGTCGTTGCGTTGGTGGGAAATTGACGCGATCATCGTAATGGGGGAATTTGGAAAATTTGGGATCTTTGGTTGTTGGGCCGAGGCCTTTGCTTTTCGCCAACTTTTGCATAAATACGCGTAAATACGTCTCGGCGAGCAGATCTCCGACATAAATATATCAACATGAATGCAGCTGTTTATTTAGCTCAATTATCAAATGTTAAATTATTTTTCAGCATTAATATATATATATATATATATATCTAAGCCGATATAAAACGATATCATCGACGGCAATGATTAATTTTTCACTTAACAATGTTCCGCAATTAAATGTGAAAAAACGTCTCTTCCTACGTCACCCCATTGAACAATATATATTTGTATTTATCAAATTATCGTGTTATAAATAATTGTTATTAGCATGAAATATCGCACGTATTTGTCGAACAAGCGGATTTGTCTATTCCTTACCCTCGCCCTATCTACTGTCGCCCACCTCTCGCCAATCTTCCTATTCTCCATCTCTCTTCCCGCCAACGTGAAGTTCCACTCGCCGCACGAAGGTTTCGAAATCTTTATTTAATTATAATATCATATTTATTACATTTGACTGGTGCTGAATTTCAGTCGGTGACCATTAAAACAGCATATAATTCTAATAGATTAGACAGGCTAATAGAGGCGAAATAGAATTAACGCGGCGCGTTGGGAGAAAAAGCTGGAAAGGAAAATCGAGAAACGCGCGGTTAAATAGCTGACGGTGGTAGACCGCGCATTAATTACTGTTAGGCTCGAACGTCTCGTGCCCGGCACCTGACTTTTTTCCTCCCTCCCGCCCCTCCAATGCAGGCGCAATACGCATCCTCCCGCTTCCTTTTTCCTCGTCTTCGCGCTCGACGAATCGCTTGTCCTCGCGACGGCAACTTATCTAGCAGCATAAAATTAAGCGAGGCGCAAGATCCAGCGTGACTCGACCAGCCAGGAACCGTGGACGAACGGCATTCCGTGCCTTGCTCCCTCACCCGCCCCTCCCGTCATCCACTCCTGTCCCGCCCGACCTCGCCGCGCTCACGCTCTCTCGCTCTCTCCCGTACACGTCGTTACACTCCTTCGGCGCGGATCGCTCAAAACGGCGGTGAATGTTCGCCCTCGAAAAGTCCCATACCAGCTTTCTCCCCCCCCCTTCCCCATACCGACAGATCCCCTCCCCCCGCTCGCAACGCCCGCGTTCCGCGACATTCCCCCGGCGCAGGTCCTTCGTCGATCGGCTATTTTTACGCCTCGTACGTCCTGAACTCCGTACCTCTCGTGTCGTGTCCTCGCGGCTTAAATGCATACCGCAGGAAGAATGGATGACGCCAATTGTAATTAATATACGAACCGGAAAAATATCTGCCCAGGCTTTAGGCCAATAATGGCACGGCAGGTGAGTAAGTGAGAGAGCGAGATAGCGAGAGAATCAAACCCCTATAATTAATATTTATTACATTGCGGGGGACGTGGAACAGGGCGGAGGGGGTGAGAAGCTCGTGTATTTCTGTCAAGAAGCTGTGCAGCAAAAGTCACGTGATCAGTAATGGAAAAGATAACGTAGGGGCTTAAAGGCTGGATTCTTAAGGTTAACGCCAACGCTGTTATGTTCCTTGGTATGTTCTTACAGGAGTCTTGTTTGTATCACATATACATATACTCGACGGTGTACACATGTGCATTACTTTATCTTTCTCTTATTTTAACTCCCTGCCGAAAATGTGAAAATGTCTGAAAGACGTATAAAGGCTGATTGCATTTACGATGGAAATTAATCCTTTTGGAAACTTTGTAATATAACTGACTTACGATGATTTTGAGAATTTCTAGAAACTTTCTTAAACATTTGATTTTCCTTGAAATACTTTTTTCAATGTTAATGTTTAGGCTAGGATGTAACCGAATTTCATTCTGTATATAGTGCATGTAAGTAGTACATGTGATAAATGAAGAATTTCAGATTTGTTAATCAGATAATTTAATGAAATGAGAAAATTATAAATGATTACGTGGTAGCTAAATATAATGACATGCCGAGGCTAAAATTGATGAAAAATCGTTTCGTTATGTAGTTAAGTTCTAAAATAATTGAATTAATTTAAAATTTATCTATAATTATGGTTCTATAATTAGCGCTATTTACTCAGTATAAATCAATTAGTTCATTAATAATTGAACTTAATATAGTTTCGCGTAGCAAAGCTGAAATTTAATATAATTTCTCATTATAATTTAATTACTACTGAATGAAAATATTTTTATCCCATTTACCAAAGCATCATTATTATTAAAATTGTCGTCCACCTTTATGGTAAAATATATGTGACACCTACAGTAGGAAACTAAAATTAATAATTCTTAAGACAACTCAGAAGAATTTTCAATAATGATGATGATTATTATTATTTCTGATATAATACTATTTTCATATTTGTTTTACGTAAAATAGGTGTTGATTTATTTTTAAAGGTATGAAAATTGTTTTCCGTTTGTCGATAATAAGAATAATTTGAAGATAATCATTTGTCACTAAAATAAAAATTCTTTTCTTTTTAATAATAAAGAATAAGAGAAGTTTAGATCAATCAATTGAAATTTTATTATTTTAGGTGCGTTGACACATATGTGCATCAACAAGAATTGACATATAGAACGAAGAAGCTTAAAAATAAAATTAAAAGTTCTGACTTATACACGCGCAAAGGCATACACACACCCGTACAACCACAGTTACGCTTATATGTATGTATATATATATATATATATATATATATACATATATACACATATAATGCTATTTTATCGTGCAGATTTGAACGATAAATTAAATTTCATCATGGAGATTTAGTTGTGTGAAACTGTCATAGCCACAAGTTAAAGATAACACTTGTAATCCTATTAAAGAGTGAATAATATTACGTTCGTTCTACCATACCGATAGTATTTTAGCAAAAAATTTCGTTATACTTAATAAGATTTATTGACGCCATGAAATTTTAATACTGAAAAACACATATTTCTATATAATTAGTAAATTATGATATTAAAATTTTATTTCACTCGTATTTGTCAGCGGTAAATCTGGTTAAAATGTGATTTCTTGGAGAACTAGAAATTCGTTATTGAACGCCATATTTAAAATATTTTATAAAATTTATCTACCTACTTAAATAGAGGAATTTGTTAGTTATATATGCTAATCAGCACATTAATTGCCATATTAATTTGTTTAAACGATACTTTGATCACCCGTCAATGTGTCCCAAGTCATTCGGAATATTTGTTCTCTTTATTCTTAATCGAGATATTATAGATCATTGTGGAATGAAATGTACATATTTTTTTAATAGATTTATAATCAAAATTGAAGAGTACAATGTGCATCTCCATGCATACTTATTTACGAATGAATTGCAATATTAGCGATGTTTATTTATAAATAATAGTAAAGAAAAAAAAATAAAATAAATTGACATGCCATTTCATCGTCCAGATCGAATAATTTCTGATTAAAGATATAAAAATATCTACAAAGCCATCGCTAATATTAAATATTATCAAATATGTGAAATAGGCGCTATAAAATATGTAGATTCCCCGACCTATACGATCTTCTATAAAAAAAAAATGATGATCCGGTAAAAATTAATCCAGCTTCACCTTGAAATACTTTGGCTCTAGTTGGAAATACCATTCGTCGAGCAATTTACTCGGAAAAGTGGTTGAAACGCACACACGCGCATACTAATCCAAGTGATAAATGCAAATGTATTTTCACTGAATTTCAAAGTGCTTTCCGAAGCCGAAAGCGTTAAAACAGAATGGCGATCGAAAGGAAAACAGCCCCGCTGACGTATTTTCTTTTTCTCGCCAGATGATTTTCTCATCATCGTGAAAATAACGGTGACCAGGTCTGCCTTCGAATCGCTCGGCGATCGATGCTGCTTTCTCGAGACCGCAGTTGGATGTAATTGAAGAAAACCCGGATTTTCTTTCAAATGTGTTGGCGATCCGCGCGAGAATCGGTCAATTAAGAAGAGACCGGCATTGAAGCCGACGGGTAAAAGGGATGCGGCCAGTGAAAGGACAAGACAAGACAATAAAGCCCGACGCTTATTTACGTAAATGACGAATTTTAATTGGCGAGCCGAGGCATCGCGGGGGACCCAGACGAATGTCAGGACATGGACGACGAGGATAAGCCAACAATGTTTACATGCGGCCGATGATCTTGTACTTTAGCGCTGTTCGATTAGTCGTACGAAAATGCAAGGTTACCGTTTGAATATCGCGGCCCGATACTCATTTTCCCATGAGTCCTTCGATGTAATGAGATCGCTTGACCTTGATTGGTAGCACCAGTGGCAGAGAGAGAGAGAGAGAAAAGTAACAGCGAGGACGAGTAGTGATGGTGTGGGATAAGGAAATAAAGCCGACTACACATGTATTCATAAAAGTTTGTTGTATTTTTGTCATTTCTCTCTCAAGAATATTCACAAAGGACAATTACATCTGACTTATGCGTATATTTGTTCTAATCCTTAATCTTACATCCATAGTATTATCGCTTAAGTTTATTATTCACGCTTATTGTTACATTCTAATCGTAAACATTCTAAATGTCGATCACTTAATCAAGCATTTTCCCTTTGTTTTTTTTCTTTCCCCTTTACCTACAATTCTTAATGATAGTTTTGATAGATCAAACGGCTTTTTATCACCCAACTTTATTGGCGCGTCGTGGCGATAAAATTACTTTATTTTCAAGGTGCTAAATAATTTTCATTATCATCGAAGTGAGTCTTTCATAAGATTGCTTTGCTGTTTCCTTCTTATCCCTTTACAAATCGTTTATTCGTTTATTTATTCATTTATTTATTTATTTATTCATTTATTCATTCATTATTATCATTACTGCCCCCCCCCCACCCACCCAACCACTCCCCCTTCCCCTCCCCGCCCCACCCACCCACCCAACAATGTGCCAAACGGCCAAATAAACCGCATTTATAATTCGATTTCTAAAAAAATTATGTTTTAAACCTTAAATCTTATGTCGCTTTAAATATCATCTTTAATATATTATATATTTCTCGCTTGTTTTACCAAGTGCAAATTAGAATAAATCGGTAATTACATAGAACAATGATTTTTCGATTACCATCTTTCCCTTTCGTTTGTAATGTTCATTTTGAGAAGATCCTTTGCATGAAAACAGTTTTATCCTTAAAATATTAATAATATCCTTTGTATACAATCTTCATCAGGATTTGTGAAACATTCGCGGCTAATTCGGCATATATATTTTGTCATACAAATTTTTAAAAGACTTTTCGTCAGACTCATTTGTCGCCGTTTACAACCGCATTAAAAATCATGAATAATCAAACGTTCATTACTATTCGTTAAACATTAGAATTATTTACAGGCACGGGCTGTTTACTTTAATTTCATACAACTTTTTCATCTAAATAATTTATCTCGACTCCGTGCTCCTGTCAAATTGCATCTCTGCAAACGAATGTTTCACGCTAATAGTCTCATGCGTCTACTCAAAAGAAAAACAGAGGAAACAAAAAACAAAACAAAAAATGGCAGTCGAGAAACATCGATTTGCTTTGTGATTTGTATGATAAATATATTATATGTTTGGACAATGTAACACTGCCATGATATCATTTTAATTTTCTTTTATGCTTTTCGCTACAAACGGCTTTTCTTTTTAACCTATCGTAGTGCTTCTGTTTCATCATAAGGCGGACAAGTTTATTTCACGAGACATACACATTGAATTTTTTCTTACTACACTTACACACCTCCCCTAATCACTACCTACGTATATCTCTCCTCCATTCTACCCCGTACCCCCACCCCCTCTACTCCATCCCCACCCCCCATCCCAAACCGCAACCCTTCAATTTTTTTTCTGGCTTTTCATCGATTTTTTCATACAAAACAAAATGGCATCTTTTTGGCATTGGAAGAAAAAATACATTTTTCAACGTTGTCTCTCTTTATTATTTACTCGTTTCGTTTTATTCAATCATAACTTTTTTAGCTTCTTCTCGTTTATCCTTTTCTCCCCTCTCTATTCTTTTAGATATAATTATTTTAAAAATTGTCTTCATTCTTATATATTTTAGATTCAATAAACTTATTACAAATATTTTACTTTATTTACTTTCTAAATATTAGCTTTCGTTAACACTATTTTGGCATCGTCGCATTAATATCAGTTTTATTGTTTCTTTATTTGCTTTACGTTTACTCTTCGTCTTCTTGATGTTAAACAAATCGTAAAGATAATATGAATTCGCTTTTTTACTTATTTTGTATTAATGGCAGTGTTTTTTAACTGTCGCCATCAAAATGATGAAAATATGACATATTTGATTTGTCTTAACAGAATGTTTACGATAATAAATTATTAATTGTTTAGTAGAATACAAAGTTAGGATTAAGAAAACGAGAGTCCATAAACAATTCGAAAATTACGTTACAAATAGTAACAGAAGCATTAAAAGAAAATTATTTATATATATATATATATATATATATGTGTTTTTGTGTCTGTGGGTGTGTGTGTGTGTGTGTGTGTGTGTGTGTATGTGTGCTTATATCACACATTCATTTAAAAAATCAAGACAGCATTTTTAAGTGCTCTTCAGCTAGTTTTTGTATCTTACCTTGGAGAAAACGACGATTTGTACACACAAAAAAAAACAACAATAAAAAAGAAATTAAAATACAAAAGTTCAATTTTATCGCCTCGGACTTTCGATATTTTTGTATATGTTATAATTATAAATTCCGAGACGATACTAAATGCAAATATGATTTATGATCAAAGTTGTACTGTGAGTTGCTTTTTCCTTAGTAAAAGATCTAATAGAAACACCATTACTTTTATAATGAAGAAACGCCATTTCGATGTAAACAAGAGTTACCGATTAGTCTTTAAGGCGCCACAATATTTTGTAAAATTTCTTTAAATATCCTCATAAAAAGTCATATCATTATCATAAAAGTTACACTTAAATTTTACTCTTAAATGTACTAAATTGTATTAGTGATTCTATCAGATGTTTTGTAAGAGGAAAAAAAATACATACACGTACACGCGCGCGCGCGCACGCACACACACACACACACACACACACACACACACACACACACATATATATATATATATATATATATATATATATATA
>NW_011948425.1:7237429-7265107 GCF_000503995.2 Ceratosolen solmsi marchali | reverse complement strand
CATATAGGGGATTTGTTTTTTCAATCCAAAGTTTTCTTTACAAATATCGAAATTAGGATTACGTTTTTAGATAATTTGGAAAAAGAAAAAAAAAAGAAAAAACGAAAGAAATGAAAGAAAATAGACAAAGAAAAAACGATAAAATGTAAAAAATCAGCAAAAATATTTTAATTGGAATATTTGTGTTTGTCCTTACAAATACATGAACAATTCAATGAGCATAATAAGCCGTTGGAAAAATGAAGATGCGATAATGAACTTAGTTAGGAAAAATTCAAAATAGATTAAGGATATTAAGAGAAGACAGCATTGCGGCCTTGCGGAATGAGCGCTAATTTATGCAACAACTTCCTTTGGGATGTCGCTTGATACAGTCGTATTGAAAATATTGAGTCCGCGACCCGCGTAATTTAAGGTGACTCCTGGCAAGTCTGTCACCTCGTCGCTCGTCCTCACGACACTTGCACTTGCAAACTCAATCTTAAATCGCCCCTTCAATCGTTATAATAGTAGTACATAACACTCTTTTCCAAAACTTAATTAATAAATAATCAGTTAAATTAGATTATATTACTAATTATTGTATGTGATAATCATGAATGATAATATATTAATGATTCTTATAATACTCTGGATCGGGGACGAGGCTGGCAATTCCGTTAAACCATCATTATAATTATTATTATTATTATTATTATTATTATTATTATTATTATTATTATTATTATTATTATTATTATTATTATTTCTATTCTCTACAATACCGGCCGTTTAATTCGAACTCTTGACGAATTTCCTCCTCGATCCCACACGCAGTCAAACATACAAATATAAAAGTTTCCATACAATTTATTGACGCTATATCTCTAATAATAAACAGTACCGAAAACATGTCGATCGTTCTAAAGTCGTCTAAAACCATATTTTCGAATTCTTCTAAGATCAAGGGTTTCACAAGGAGGGAAGAGAGAGTAGCGGTGTAGAGGTACATGCTCGGGATGCGAAAGGACGTCGGGGATGGGATTGGGAACAAGGATTTGAATTTGGTTTGGGTGGTGGTGGTGGATGGATGGGTGGATTGGGGGAGGGGACGAAAGGGAATAATCAGAGGATATAATAAAGTGATAATAAATAAATTATAAGTGGACTCTCCGCTATATGATAATTTTTTTTTTCTTTTTCGACCATGTTTACTTTCACATTTGCAGTCGCTAATGAAATGTATAAGCGAGTCGAAAGGATATATTATCGCGTAAAAAAATAGAAAAAAAGAGAGGTCGATATTAATCTGGAAGTAAATGTCACCTAATATGTACAAATATTCAAATAATACAAATTCATTTTTCACAATGAGCGCCCGATCGAATGCCCCATCGATAAAATTGCGAACGCGCTCCTCCGACTCTCCGGCGCCGCCGCGCTTCCTGACTTAGCCTCTTCCCCTTCCACGCCACACCCCCCGTCGGCAATCATAATTTTCATTCGCACTTACGCAATGCATATGCGTACGCTCGGGATACAATGCGGAAAAATCGTATTGGAGGATAAATCAATGATGCCTCATCTACGACTCGCCTCGAAATGTTTTCACGCTACTTTCGCCCTCCGGCTCACAGACTCCATAAACGCAACCATCCATGAAAAAATATTCAAGTTGAAAACGTACAAAGTAATTAGCCTAAATGTTAAGTTCGATAATAATTGCGTTTCGTCGCTAGACTGTTCGTCGGCGCACCAGCTCCGCCCGTACAATCAACGACGTATCGTCGACGTCGCGATTAGAGGCCGATGATAATCATCGGCTTGGCAGGGGCTCTTGGCTAGCTCGATAAGGCTGATAATCATCCGATTGCCCCGCCTTCCTGATATGGACCGGTTATCATGCAGGGATGCATGGGGAAGAGGGTCGTCCAAGTCATAGTCGTGTACGTGGGCGACCTCATCATGAATTGGGAGCTCGGCACATTCGGTACGTGGGGGACGACGAGGGGGGCGTCGACGGCGGATGCCGAGGTCGCGGGGCTCGAGGGCGTGCTCGAGGCCGTTTGGGAGGTGGCGGTGCTCCCGGCGCTCGATGCTGCCACGCCGAGTTTCCTCAGGCGCATCTTCTCCTCCCACTCGTTCCAGCCGTGCTTGGGCCTGTTGAGGTTGCGGTGCTGATAGAAGACGAGGCTGATCCTCGCGGGCGTCACACGGTTCGGCCTCTTCAGCGCCGTCGTCGCGTGCATCTCGTGCTTGGCGCACTCGAAGAGGACGCTGCCGTGGCTGAGGGCGATCGCCACACCGCCCATCTGCGAGTCCTTGAAGCACTCCTCGTTGTCCGTGTAGTCAGCGACCTCGCCGAGGGGCTCGGCTTTCGGCGGGGGTAGCGACGGCGGTGCCAGCGGCGGCGCTGGCAGTGGCGGCTGCGACTGCGACTGCAACTGCGACTGCGGCGGCGGCGGTAGCTGCAGCTGCGGCTGCGGCGGCGGTGGTGGCTCCGCCAGTACCGGGAAGTACGAAGGTGGCGCGTAAAGGTCCCATCGGGTACAGCCGGCCGACTCCCAGCGTGCCCAGCCCCCGTTCAGACCTTGGTAAGCCGGAGCGACGTTCTGGAAGGGGTACTGGGTGGCCGGGAAGCAGGCCTTTCTCTTGGGCTGCTGGTAGAATTGCGGCGTCGGGTAATCGGTCGCTTGGGGATGATAGGCGTGATGGGGATTGTAGCCGTAGCCATCCCATGTGTTCGCGTACGTTTTGTCGAATACGGTGGTGGGGTAGGACGGGTAGCCGTACTGCGGGAAGCTGGGGTGAGGCAAGCCGGTCATCGCGTGGAAATCCTGCACCTGCTTCATCTCGGCCTCGGTCCAGCTTAGGCCCGGATTTTGGCTGGGCGGCTCTTGTCTCGCGGCCTCTTGGTAACCTTGGAATAAACAAAGATTCGTTGGAACGTCGTAAGCTCTCCTTAATTGTATGGGCGACTTAAACCCAATATCCATATTGTCATATTTATACTAATAATAATAATAAAAATGAGAATAAGAACGACAACAATGTCAACAACGTCAAAAATAACAATGATGATGATGATGATGATGATGATGATGATGATGGTAATGATAATAATGGGAATAATAATGAGAATAAGGAAAGCCGCGTACCTTCTCTTAATAATTTGTCATCCGTCGACCATGCGGATTTTCCGGGATTATGCTGGCCGATCGCGCAACCCTTGCCACTCTGACTTTCCATGAAAAGGTTATTCCGGTTAGGCTCCTGAGGCTTCAGGAATGTTCGCGATATCGAACTGTAGACGGTGGCGGGATCGGTAGGCGGCATATTTTGATTTGGCGTAGTCCTCGAGGGCGGTCGGCCCTTTGGCACTCTGAACGGCGATGGTGCTTCGGAGGTCGCCTCCCAGGGCGACTTAGTCGTACCGTCCGTGTGCGAGAGCCGCTCGTCCCAGGACGAGCCTGGCTTAGATTCGCTCGTAAACTCGAATTTGGCCCCGATGCCTGTCTGAGCATTGTGCTGCGGTGATCGCCCGGGCTTTTTCACGGCCTCGCCGCCCCCCCACGAGCTCAGAGAGCACCAGTTTGACTGTTCGCTCGAGGCTGGCGAATAATTCACGTGGACCGATCCGCGCGGCATATTATTGAGGTTCCTTTTGGGCTCGGTGGCGTGGCTCGCCATACTCTCGCGCTCCGCCTCGTAGTTCTGATTGGCCAGTGACTGGACGTGGAGAGGATTGTTCAGGAGGTAGTCGGTGCTTAGCGGGCCGGGCATGGCGTTGCAGCTCGGATTACCAGCCGCGTAATCGGGCACTCTTGGTGTCTGGGGGGAGGCTTGGTGATGCGACGGATAGGGCAACAGGAGCTTCGAGGCCGTCGCGGCTTTAGCCTCTTGCGTCTCGAGGTGATTGTGTTGGTGAATCCTCTGGCTGGGCTCGTTGAGATAGCGTGGCGGGACGTGCCCGGGGCCAAAGCCGTCGGACGAATGTAGCGCGGTAGTGGGGTGAAGGTGGCAGGTGCCGGGGGACTGATTTCTACGGAAGCCGTCGGAGCCGATTGGCGTGGACGTGTGCTGGGCACCTCTCGATGGCGTAGCCCTCTGCGGGCTCTCCATATTGAATGAGGAATTTTGATAGAGGGTCCGGGGCGATACGCTCGTCGAGCCGCTGTCCGATGTCGTCTGGTAATTGCGGGGCGAGGGCGTCGAAAGATTAAAGTCGCTCGGTGCTGAGGAGTAGCCGGAGCTCCGCGGGGACACGGTGCCCTGGTCTTGTGGCGTCGAGGGGCAGACTCGTGGCGGCGTGGAGTAGACGAGCTCGGCCGGTGTGTTCGGCATGGAGCCCCGGAGTGGTGACACGATACTACTGTTGGTACTTCTGGGCGAGTGGCTGTAATGGCTGGCCCTCGGTGACTCGCCGCTCTGGTTTTGCAGGCTCTTCGGTGCCGCGATTTTGTACTCGTCTTGGGATATGGTGCTGCGCGGCCTCGTTTCGTCGAGGCTCGTGCTGTCCGGGTCGACCTTCACGTCGCGATCTAGAGGTACGAAGGGCCCGTACTCGTTCCACGGATTGATCCAGGTGTTTTTTCTCTGATCGAGCCAGCCTTGTCGGCTCCACTGTTGCTCGTTTTGGTAATTCCAGCCTTGGTACATCGACACGGGGCTGTCGAGGACGGTGGACGAAACTTGGGAGCTTTGTAGCTGAGCGTCCATACCGTCGAGCATCGATGCCATTTCGGGGGGTAGTTGCGCATCTCTTAATGGGGCCCTCGCGGTGTCCTGGTAAGTCGATGCTCTGCTCGCGTCAACGGGCTGCTTCTCCGCTGGGCTCTTGGTGTCTTTTTTATTACTGGCCGCCTCGGGCTCGTCTTCCTTCCTTTTCTTCCCGTGGCGCCTGCAGGGCTGCAATGGTACCGATCGGACGCGCACTTCACAAGGATATCTACGGGCAGGTTGAAGGGCGTGCGTTAGCGTTGCAAGAGGCGAAAGGTACGTGGCCGACGCTTAGGGATACTTACTTGGTGAAGACCTCGATCGCGCCGGACTTTGTTTTCGCCTCCTGTCCATCTTTCGAGCCAAACTCATCCGAGTCGTCCATTATGTATAATGGCAGCACATGCAGCTGCTCGTCGTCCGGCTTCGATAATGTCCTGTGCTTCGTTAGGCTTACAACCTGCAACAGCGACATTCTCCAAATGAATAATAACAGACAGATATTTCTTACTCTTTCTGTTTTTATTTTTGTTGTTATTTTTTTGTTTTTGTTTTTTGTGTTATTTTTTGTTTTTTTTTTGTGTTGTTTTTATCTTACCGCTGTACAGCCGTTATTCATATTATGAAGATCTCTGTGCGAATGGGCGCAAAAGTCGAGACACGCCGTGACGCCGGAAAATGGCCTTCCCGGTTTGAAGCCCAATCGACACTCGCTGGCCTCCCGTTCGAACTGCGTCTGATTGTTGAAGGCTTCCGGCGCCAGACTCAAATACAGCGGTGATAATAGGGTCGCCAATACGTGCATCCTTTCTTCAATCTCTTGCTCCTTTAATTTTGAAAACGTAATGGTCAGGGGTTTTTGCTCGCACGGCTATTGCTACGAATTTTCCGCATCTTCTGACTTACCTCTGATCGCACGGACAATCGGAATTTCCGCACAGTCTTACTTCTTGCGTATTTACAACCATTATAATACATAGACCAAGAGCATCCAAAGGAATAACTAGCTCCACACGTGTCAGGATCAAGACCTTGGCAAGCGCAGGTTCTCGGCTCGTTCGTCCCGCATCTTCGCGTGGTTGGTAGACCAAATCGGCTAAGCTTATGACTCAGCAAGGAATAAATCCTGTCGGCTTCGTGATTCGGTACCCCTTCCCAAGCCACCATTGCTATAATAATCCAAGCCGTCGGACATTTGTGCCCTTGGCGATATTTAACCACCGCTAGAATCTTCTCATCGATGCTAGAGCGTCGAATCACCTGTTGGCAGGTTTATCATCATCCTCATCGTCATCGTCATAATTGTATTATTTTATATTATTGTCGTCGTCGTCGTTGTGGTGGTCGTCGTCGTCGTCGTCGTCGTCGTCGTCGTCGTCGTAATTGTGCGAACATTTCACCAAATGATACTCACCCACTTAGCCATAGGACAACCTTGTGTCGTCTTTCCCTCCTTTCCCGTATAGATCACCTTCTCGAATCTTAAGGCATTTCCTTTGAGACCTGTTCTTCTCTCTAGATCGTTTCGAAGATCACGTAGACTAGCTGCTGCACCAAGATGAGTGTAGTACGAGCCAGGCTCCGTCGGACCTTATAGTTTTATTGTACTTTATTTATTATGACACTTTAGTTTGAGCAAAACATTTTTAAGCGGTAGTGCACATCTTGGCGCAATATATTTTGTTTTTTTTTTTGTTTCGTTTTTTGTTTCGTTTTTTTTTCTCTAATTAATGCGTTTTGATTGTTAGTGTGATCGTTCAATGTTAGTGTATCGAGTGACATACAACGGTGGCAACTCACATTTGTCAGCGGGAAAGCAATCGCAGTCCGGTACTTCCGTCCTGACATTATTCTTCAAATTTTCCAAATGCTCTTGCAACTTTGTCGTGCTGGTGGTTGTCGCCGTAGCGCTCGCGCCGCGTGGACTGTTCGGATCCTCGTTTTTAACATCCGACTTTTCCGACGAATCCTCTGAGAATTCGTCCCTCGTCTGAAGACCTTGACAGCATCCCTCGCGCAAGTGTTCGGGCGTTGGTTGCTCCGTACCGCCTCTTCGGCAACACCAGGAGCCCACGCTCGGCGACATTTTCGCCGGACCCCCGTCACCTCGGAATTTGTAACTCGACTCGTCCCTCTCCCTCCCATTGTCAGGCTCCAGCTTTATGACTTGCGTGAGGCGCTCCTCGTCCAGCGCTTCTCCCACCGACACTGGGCAATTGTATTCTTGCTTAATTTTTTGCCTCGAATCATATTGCACGTCCGCAAGCGTACTTTCCGGTGCTTTCGACTCGCCTCGCTCGTGCCCCGGCATCATGGACGATTGCGCGAAAATCAGCTCGCCCATTCGGTCACGGCTCTTCTTGTTAATATTAATGTCGACGCACAACGCTTCTCGAAAGCTCTTGTCGTCGATAGATCGACTCCCCTGACCTCTGCTGGCATTCCACTTATCTTTGCCCCTTTCTGACCCTACATCCCTACCACCGACACTCAGCCCCTTATCCATCTTATGCGCAGTGTTATAATTCATTAAACTATTAATGCTCGATATTCCGTGATTTGATAAGGCATTGGCATTTAATCTAGTAGTCGTTTCTCCTTCTGACCATTCCCATAAGCCACCACCGTCGGGCAAACTATTGGCCCGAGGGTGGTGGCTATGCAATAAAAAATTACCGGTCATTGATTCGTTATTTTGGCTCATTGACATGAGCCCCGACTGATTCATGTATTGTTCGTTTCTTTTCTCCTGCAACTTGTCCGAACTCTCGTGCGACTCGCGCAATCTATTGTCAGCCGACATATCCCCGTTGGGTCCGTCGCTGTTGTTCGAATGTTGGGAAGGCATTTGATGATGAACTTGTCGATGCTCCTGCTGACTAAGTTGATTCTGCATCTGCTGTTGTTGCTGATGTTGTTGCTGCTGCTGCTGATGTTGCTGTTGCTGTTGCTGTTGCTGTTGCTGTTGCTGTTGCTGTTGCTGTTGCTGTTGCTGTTGCTGTTGCTGTTGCTGTTGCTGTTGCTGTTGCTGTTGCTGTTGCTGTTGCTGTTGCTGTTGCTGTTGCTGTTGCTGTTGCTGTTGCTGTTGCTGTTGCTGTTGCTGTTGCTGTTGCTGTTGCTGTTGCTGTTGCTGTTGCTGTTGCTGTTGCTGTTGCTGTTGCTGTTGCTGTTGCTGTTGCTGTTGCTGTTGCTGTTGCTGTTGCTGTTGCTGTTGCTGTTGCTGTTGCTGTTGCTGTTGCTGTTGCTGTTGCTGTTGCTGTTGCTGTTGCTGTTGCTGTTGCTGTTGCTGTTGCTGTTGCTGTTGCTGTTGCTGTTGCTGTTGCTGTTGCTGTTGCTGTTGCTGTTGCTGTTGCTGTTGCTGTTGCTGTTGCTGTTGCTGTTGCTGTTGCTGTTGCTGTTGCTGTTGCTGTTGCTGTTGCTGTTGCTGTTGCTGTTGCTGTTGCTGTTGCTGTTGCTGTTGCTGTTGCTGTTGCTGTTGCTGTTGCTGTTGCTGTTGCTGTTGCTGCTGCTTATTCAAAATCATAGACTTTAATCGGCTATTCAAGTTGACGCGATTCGACTGAGCGTATAAGCTATCCTGCGAATCTTGGCCATCCACATAACCATTTGGTTTATTGCTTTCCGCTGCGTTTTGCTGCTGCCACACGAGTCTCTCTCCAGAATTCTGCATATCCTGCTTCGTATTCTGCTGTCCCCAGTTGGCCTGATTCTCCGATTTTGGCGACCAATTCATTTGGCTCTCTATTTTATCCTGAGCATTTTGATTTTGCCAAGCTGCCGACTGATGGCTCGGCGTCCTTCTCGGACTCGGCTGTGAATCCGGCCATTGCTGCTGCGGCTGTTGACTACCATCGCTTTTCATACTATTGGGCGACCAATTTGGTTGACTAGTTGGCGTATCCGGCCAAGACATTTGATTAGAAGGAGTCAGTCTGGGGTTCTGCTCGAGTTTCGTCTGCTGCTGCCATTGCTGATTGGAAGGCGTCAATCGGGAACTTTGTTGATTAGCGTTCTGCTGCGCTTGAATCTCAGGACTAGTTTGGGGCCAGTTGTGCTGTACAGGACCGGGTGTCATCCTCGCACTCTTTTGCGATGTGTTTTGATGATCGGGGATCTTTGGAGAGTGTTGTGGCCAGCCTTGCTGCTGCTGCTGCTGCTGCTGTTGCTGTTGTTGTTGTTGTTGTTGTGCGGAAGGCGTTAATCGTGAATTTGGATTATCCCTCAAACTGGGACTATGTTGAGGCCAACTGCCTTGCTGTTGAGGCGTTGATTGACTATCCATATTCTCCGGCCAAGACTGTGGAGTATGAGGCGCTTGATCTTTTACGCTGCCGTTCTCCCAGCTCATGTGGCTGGCCGGCCTCGAAATTTCTTGAGGCGCTTGTATCGTTAAGTTTTGCTGTTGCTCGTTGGATTGTTTCAAATTGTTTTGTTGTTGTTGCTGTTGCTGTTGCTGTTGCTGTTGCTGCTGTTGCTGCTGTTGCTGCTGCTGCTGCATGCTCGCATCAGACCAAGTTAATACGTTATTGATCGTCCGTATTTTGGCACTGGTATTCGTCTCGGACCAAATGTGCTGCTGATTAGCATCGGAAACCTGCTGCCACTGATTATGCGATTGTTGTTGTTGTTGCTGCTGCTGCTGCTGCTGCTGCTGCTGCTGGCCCATTTCTACGTAGCCTGGGTATCCGTTAGAGCTGTGTAAACTCTGCGGGCCCGGTTGAAGTGGATACCCAGGCATCTCGTTTCCCGACACACTGTTCGCGGCAATAGTCGCAAAGCCCTTGACCTGCGTGTCCCCCGGTTGTGCAACTTGAGCCGCTTGATTTTGCACTTGTTGAGGTTGTTGCTGGGCCTCCATGTGGACTGAGCTACTGCGACTATTGGGCGTTGTGGCAGCTGGCGGGGCCATCGTTATATCCTATAAGAATAAATATCAAACTAAAATAAATAGAAAATTAATTTTCTGCGTAATTATGGTTGATGAATATAGATTGCATGCAGAAGAAGAGTAAGAGATAGATGGATGGATAGATAAATCGATAGATAGATAGATAGATAGATAGATAGATAGATAGATAGAGAGAGAGAGAGAGAGAGAGAGAGAGAGAGAGAGAGAGTGTGTGTGTTAGCGAGCGAGCGAGCGAGCGAATGAGTGAGTGTTGTAGAGAGAAAGAGAAGAGATGAAAAATATTAATTAATAATAAGAATGAAAAAAAAGTAAGAATTTTGCTTATCTTAAATACTACAGATTTCAGGGTTGCGGTATATTCAAATATCGAATTATATGGAAATTTAGAGTTGCAGGTAATTGAAAGAGACAGCGGGAGTCTCGCCCATTCCGTTGCGACCGATGACTTAGAGCGTCATTAAATTCGTACGATACAAAGACGAAGAAGACAAAGTAAAAAATCGATATTTGACTATACAATACACCCCTTGGAAAGAATGTCATGTAATTTATAGTAAGCATTCGAATTTTATCGAGCAATCGTTTGGAAGTAATAATCTGCAAATAATGCGCCTTGGCTTAGCACCACATAAGACGATACTTTCAACGATCTATAATTGATAATTTACGTGATAGCGAGTCGAAAATAAACGGCCAAATAAAACAAATAAGTAACTGAACAGTTGCGGTAAATAATAATGTCTAAAATAAAGAATAGAACGAAAGTCAAAACTACCATTGCATAGTATTACTTGTACATAGTCCGAAAGACAACAAGACTCTTATAATTAATTAAAATTCTAGTCTATCGACACTTGCTCCTTCTCTAGCAGTTACCAAACACATAAAAACAAACTTTTCTACGACAAAATACGAATGAATAATATTAACTTAGAAGTCAGAGAGATTGATTGTTCGGCAGCTAACCTGCTGCTGATAGCCATTTACGTATTCCTGCCTCTCGTAAGCCACCGGCTGGCCCGCAGTCACGGCAGGATCTATGAATTGGCCGTTCAAAGGCCTCTGGGGTGTCGCGGCTGCAGTTTGCGGTGCGACCGGAGTCAAAGGCGAGGGCTGCCCAGTGATTGCGTATTGTCCCGTTGTTCCAGCGCGCTGGAACGCGGATTGATCCGTCGTAATGAAGGTCTGCTGCTGATACGTGACTGGAATGAGAGAAGCAGAAGAGACTTTGAGGAGCGATCCTTCACCCTTCTTATAACGAACTATTGTCCCAGCTGTTAAATATGCGTTCCCCAGTGTTACAATCCCCCACCCCCACCCCAACCCCAGCGTTCCCTTGTCGTAAGCTTAACACTTACCTGTTTGTGGATGGTACGGCGTGGCGGTTGCGTACTGCGGATGGTATCTCAGTTCCTCTATTTGGTTGGGGCCGGGAATCTGTTGGATGAACTGCTGGGGCGGCCAGGCGGTTGGCGCGGTGTCGACGGCGACTGCGCCTACGGGTGAGACGCCCTGGTGCCAGACGGTGTTGCCAAAGCCGGTCGCAGGACGGAAACCGGCTCCGCCATCGCCGTAGAACGGCATCACGCCCGGTGACTGAAACGGAGAACGAGAATGCATTAGTTTGGCCATCACTAGATTGGATCAGCGTGGATCGTTGCACGCGCCCAGGGTTTGTTTTTAAGAAGGTGATTGATAAGAATTTGGATGGGGGAAGGGTGGGCAGTAAATAAGAGGCGAAAGAGACCGTATTGCCGATGGCGCTAGCTCAATACTTTCTATGGGGGACGTAAGACGTCGTTGACGTTGATGCGCCGCCATAAAATTAAATTTATATCTCCCCTGTGGTTCTTCCCTGGGCTCGCTCTGTTCTCTCTCTCTCTCTTTCTCTCTCTCTCTTTCTCTCGCTCATTTTAATTCTTTGCAGCCTCTCGACAACGACAGAATTGTGAAAAGCTCCCTGAAAATTTATGAACATTCGCCAAACAAGAAAGTTCCTATTGTAAATGTTTTACGCGGGGAGAAAGAATGCCGCAGGCTACGCTCTCTAACTATTCTGTGCTTCTCATCTAATCTCACAGCAAATTCAAACACTTAATTTTGCCATCTCTGTCTCACTCACTCACTCTCTCTCTCTCTCTCTCTCTCTCTTTCTCTATCCATCTATCTATCTATCGCTTTTTGCCCTCTTTAATTTTATTATGTATTTATCCTTTCGGTTTCTCTTTTCTAGTACAATACCTATAGCTTTATACTATTTGGTATTATATTTTTGAATTTTCATTCTGGTGCAGGAGAATGCATTTTTCATACATGCATTTTTCATCACAGCAAAGCTGCACAAAGTTTGAAGAATAAGGCGAACTCTAGAAATCATTCGATACAGTACCTAATCTTTTGACTATTTAAACATTTTTAGCCTTAAATTCTGACCTTTATTCATTGTTTTTTTTATTTTATCTAGTTATTATAAAAGACTCTCGTTCGATTACGGAACATTTTTTCTGTTTAAATTATTCTCGTATTAACAGTGAAAAAATTTCAGGTAGAATTTGTTCGTAATATGTTTAAACGATGCACTATATTCTTTAGATCGATATATTTCGTATAACGAATGGGGTGAAGTGCAAATTTCACATCACAGCAGCTTATTAAAGATATTTTCATTATGGCTTTATGGTGATTTTGTTTTTCTAGTCTTTTTTTATGTTTCTTGTTTTTGTTTTTTATTGATCGATCGACAACCTATTGCTGCAGCGCACCAAATCGACAATAAATTCCAATTCTTTCTCTCCGTTCGGCTAAACTATAAATTTAACGACCTTTTTCAAACGTGAGAGTGCAAAAAATTTCCTTTGCTTAGTTAACGCAAGCAATAAATGCAACTGTCAATACTCAAAACGAAATGCCTATGCTATCAAAGTTACAGCCGTGAAAGTGACCAACTAGCGCATAAATGTCTCGAAAAGTGACATTTCTTTGATCTCGCGTGTACGAATATTAAAATAATTTATTATTATTAATCCATACAATGGGAAATAATATTAAAATGTTTGCGCAAATTTTCAATGGATTGAAATGCAATTTCTATTTTATTTACCATTTTATGTTCAATAGCGAAAACTGTTTAATGGAATAAGCAAAACAATTTCTACTCGTATCTAAATATGCATAAAATGCCTACCGAAAATGTAAGCGGTTCACTTAACGGATAAAATAAATTTATCGGTAAACTCCTCTCTAGGCGTTGTATTTTCATAAAACATTTCCTTTCCGAAAACGAGAGAATCATAATGTCGTTATAAGAAAATGCACTACTAAATGAATTGACTCGTCCTTGTGTGTGGGTTAAAAGGCGACCGAGCGAAATGACGTTTAATCAGGTATCATTGAGTTACGAAGGTAATAACGGCATTAGGTCGTATTGCACGATAAGCTCTTAATTTAGATAGGAAGTGGAATTTCCAAGCGAACGCCTCGTACGGATATTCGCACAGCGACAAATTCACCACAACGAACGTCTTTATGACCTATTGCTCTTGGCTACTATTTTACGAAACTATTTTATGAAAGAGAAGGTGAGAGAACAAAAAAAGTCGACAACCACCGCCCGCCTCCCTAGCCCCATCCCGGCGACACTCGCCCGCCCTTCACCGACCAATGAAAGCGCCAAGAATTTATTCCACCTGAAGAAGTAGTGCGCGCTCGTTCATTTGCCCCGGAACTGTTGCTCGAGCGACAATTTTAAAACACAATTTTATGTAATTAAATGAGAAGCGCTGCCAAGTTGAGAACAACTCTCGCCTAACAAATCTACATGTAAATGGCACAAGGCGATAGGATAAAATCCAGCGTATGTTGTATGCGAAACTTTCGGCGAAAAATCCGCGAGATCGTTAGGGGCAAGTCGAAAAACGAGGAATAAGATGGAAAATTCATTTGTCCGGGGCTGGAAAATCGCGCTACATCCAGGTACGTAATTAGCGATTAACCAACGGAATTGCGTGCTCGCGTTTCGCTGGGTTTCATCGCGCTTACCGGCCCGTAATATTCTCGGCGAAATTTCATTTGCAATTCACGGTGCCATCAAAAGTAATTTCGTCGGCTGGATTAAAAATGCTAATTCGCGAATTGCATATAGCGCGAGTGTCGGAATAGCGAATGGAGAGCTGCGAGTCCGGGGCAAAGTGGACAGGGTAAACCGCGTCACGGCCAGCAAATAGAAGGGTTCATCCGAAAAGTGGCCGTGGAATCGGTGTTTGCGGCTGATAGCATCGTTCCGCCCCCTCCGCGAACTCTATCGCGACGAGCAAACCCCCACCCTTCTCCTCCTCCTCCTACATTCCATTTATCGCGGCTCACTCACTCTAGCTCACACACGCGCGAGGGCGCGCCGCTAGACACACACACATTTTCCCTCACTCGATCGCTCTTTCAGCATCCTCTCAACCCCAATCCTTCTTTCGTTTTGGGCCATTCTCGCCCTAACCGCACGCGCCTCAACGACAAAAGGAAATGCTCCCGCACTTGTGGCACCCTGACCTAAACCAAATACCAATCGATGTGTCTTAAGAGGTTGGGGCTAGGAAATGGGATCGAGTCCGACTGGCCAACTTGATCTAACCCTATGAATGCACTCGACGTCCCCTCTATTCCCCTTTGTTTTTCTTGTTTTTTCATTTTCATGACGTCCCTTTCATTCTCTCTCTGTCTCTGTCTCCCTCTCCCTCCCCCCCCCCCCTCACCCGCCCTATCATCGTCCCAATCCCCGTCACTCGTTACCCCGCATCACCGGCCACACAAACCAACTCCCCAGGGGTAACAAAAGTGACGAGGTAATGGACGTTTGACGGGTGTATCGAGATTGTCGCAATCGTCGATGGGACTCGGGAATGGAACGATAAGCCAAACGGCAATTGTTATGGATACTGTATGACGTGACATCGGAGATACAATCGAACCTGTACAAAGGATTGGAAGATGTAGTTGGTAGGAGTGAAGTTATTGCTACTCCGACTCTTGAGCCTACCGGTGGCAGAGAAATAGATATTATAAACGATATTTGAATAATGAAATGTGAATCGTTTTAATAACATGCAGGATGTTAAGCAGTGAAATATCAAAGTGGGACGAGAGCGAATAATCTGAATTTGATAAGCTCTCTACTTTATTGCTCTTACCGGTAAATATATCGATTTTTATTTTGCACAAACTCCTATCGCCAATTTTCCTTTTCTTTTCTCCTGTTGCAATATTTTTTCAAGCATTTTTCTTTTTCGTTCGTTCTTTCTTTCTTATTTCTGGGTTTTTGTTACGGCCGTGCATGTAATAAACTTTTCTAAATAAAAGAATTACATCCTTTTGTAATAAAAATTATTAATCTTTAAAACTGCTGGCGTTAAATTTTATATTAATTTAAATCTCTATTCAATCATTAATGCCCGTATGTGCATATTTGTCAATCTAATAACTATTCGTTAAATTTAAGATAAATTCAATATTTGCAATTTTAATAAGACTTGCTCGGCCCCATATTGCTTGTAGATTGGCATTTTACCGAAATACATAATTGCCTTCTAAGCATTTATATTTATGTCACAATTAAAGTAAATTAGGATCGTCAAAATCAATATATCCTATATTCGAGCACATTTCTAAGTGTATTTATTGCATTAGCTGAGCTCACCGACTTTTATTTACAACATTATATTTCAATATATTATCTCCACGGACTATTACTGAGGAAATAATTCATTGTACATTTATCATTATCCGCACAGTTATGAAAATGTATTAAAACAATTTTTATATCTAGTGCTCGAATATTAATATTATGCAAGCGTTATAGTAATATCAAAATGAACGAAAAATGTTCAATATTACCTTTAAAGCGTTACATGGAATTTCATTATTTAATATTTTTAAGTTCACTAACGAAACGAGAAAAATATTTTCAAGTTGATGCTCTATATATAAAGAGAAATTGTTGGCGTAACGAACATAATAATCTATCATGGATTGTTCATAATTTTGGATAGACGACGGAGCGCGTGGCGTTGAGCACAGAATTGCAAAATATTATCAATATCGTAATGTGAAAGGTCCGCGTACATTGGCCAGGTCAATCGGCCACAATCAACAGTTCTTTGCTTTCTCTCTCTCTCTCTCTCTCTCTCTCTATATATATATATATATATATATATATATATTCGTTAAAACTTCACCAGCGTGATTAGCATTCAACTATAAGGCACATTCGAACTACTACCGCCGACATCTCACACCGTCCCACAATCATAAAATGACAATTAGACGAATACTTTAGAGGCATCTTATGTTATATCCATATAATTATGCTTTAACGCCGGCACAGTACGTGTCCTACGTAGGCAGCGAGTAATTCCCCTCTTCCGCCATTCCACACGATAATAAAATTGTTTCGCAGTAATGTCTGCTATTGTCAGCTCATCATATACCATTGCAGCCCCACGGCTTAGATAAAAAAATGATTAAATCACGCGCACCGACGAATTATTCTATGTATTCTTGCGACGTAGGTAGATCTCGAGTGGGAGTGGTTGGCTAATTGGTATCGTGAAACAGGCGATCGTAAGCCCGACAACGAATCACGAAAATCGATAGCCATAAGCCAAGTGTTTTCCAACACTGATTGCCCACTTCACGGACGTCGCGCGCATGATTTCCTATCATCGGGCGCATAAGGCGGAAATGCTGCGGCATGGGAACGTGCATGGTAATGGTGGAAAATCGAAGTGGCAGTCGCTCGGCGTCGCGCAACATTATCGAATCACGCAACGAGCGCCCAGCAACGAAAGCTCGTCATTAATGTAATGAAGCCAATGTAATGGCCCAGTGATCGTCGAATGATTGCCAATGGAGGACGGAATTGGGCCGATTTTTCCACGTCGCGATGATGGATCGTGCGACAAGCCGATCCGAATAATCAAATGCGCAGGCCAATCGACAGTTCCGGCCCCCCGTCGTTGCGCGCCAATAATACGCCGGACCGAGCGAGGGACTTAGTGGGAAGAGGGGGGAGGCGTTCGCGATATAAGTCCGCTCGCGATTAACGTGTCGTTGCACTCCGACCCTGACCGGGATAATGCTCGCGTCGGCATTAGTCATCCGCGGACGATGAAGATGCCAGGGTCTCCGAGTCCATCGTCGTTCAAGTGCCAACGGTCCCGCTCGTTTCCAAATGGCCGGACGCCGGCAACCGCTCGAGCGCGTCAAGTCCGGGGAAGGGGTAAACCAACGGCAGACGCCGGCGCGCGGGGGCGGTGACCGCCCTCGCCGGCGCGCGCTCGACAACGCGAATCAATACCCGCAGGAACGGGAACCGTCGGCTGAGGGGGATGTGGATATGGAGGTGGGCGCCGATGGGGCAGGAAGAAGCGCGGAGACGGCGGCAGCGGCGACCGTCGGATAGAAAGAGATCGAGTGAGCGCGGTGGGATTTACGGGGGGCGGGAGGGGGGCGGTTGCGGCGTATAGGGCGACGGAAGGACTTGGCTTCTCACCTTACGGGAGTCCCGTAGCCGGGTGATTCGCTCGAAAGGAAATCGGATAAAGAATCGAGGAATAAGAAACAAGAAAGCAAGAAAACGAAGAAGGAGAATAAAAGGGAGACGAAGAAGAAGGCGAAAAAGACGAAGTAGACAAAGTAGACAAAGAAGACGAAGAAGACGAAGAAGAAGCAAGGCTTGTCGGGTGCACGTGTTAGGTAGCTGTGCGTATGTGCAGCCGAGCGGTCTCGCGACTTTCCTCCTCGTGGACGTGGGCAGGCGCGTAAACACATCGAGAACGAGACTCGCTCGCCCAGTAACCTCCGCCTCTGCCGCATTCCTTCCCCCCCCCCTCCCCCCTTTTATCACCGAGCTGGAAAGCGCCTTCTTCCTTCGTCCTTTTTCCGGGTTCCTGCGCTCGCGCCGAAAGCGAAAGCCACGCGATCCCCCGCCGGCGATGCCCGAGATGCCCCTCACTCACTCACTCACTCACTCACTCACTCAAACTGCCCCGCCAAGTTCATCGTGTATAATGGAGGAGAGAGGAGAGCGCAGCGACGAGACAAAGGCGGCGACGAGCCGCGCGCTTGAAAGCGAATCGGCGAAATTACTCGACAAAGCCATTCACGTTGCGCCAGCCTCTCGCTGCCTCCTCCCTTTCTTTTCGCCTTCCTTTCTTTTTGCCTTTTACGAGCAGTACTCGACGCGACACTCGCCGAGAAACTGGAGCACCGTATAGATATAAAAGTGGGGAGCCGTGTGACCGATAAGCGCACAGCTCTCGCACAGCCGATAAACCTCTCGAGAGCACCGCGAAAAGCGATAAGAGCGATAAGGGCGGTATCGGATTTTCTCCCCGTGCCCTCGTTTCAAGTTCATTTTCTACGTAGCAGCCACGGCACGTGCAACAACCATGAGTGCAGCGTTTTTCCGGCTGCTGTGCTCGTATATAGTGAATAGCGAAGGATACACAGACAGTGCTGGGAACTTACCATTGAGACGACGGGCGGCACGGCGTTGCCATTCCGCAATGGTCCAGTTTGCTGGGCCGCAGCCGAATTTAGATTATCCTTGGCCTGCTGCATTGGATCGGCGTGAAGCGTCGGCTGCGGTGGCTGTTGTTGCTGTTGCTGCTGCTGTTGCTGCTGTTGTTGTTGCTGCTGCTGCTGCTGTTGTTGCTGCTGCTGTTGCTGAGAAGGTGGCGCTTGTTGTTGCTGTTGCTGTTGCTGTTGCTGCTGTTGCGATTGAGGCTGCTGTTGTTGCGACTGTTGCTGCTGTTGCTGTTGTTGCTGCTGCTGATGAGTCTGTAATCCGCCAATGGCCGCTTGGGGGCTACCAAGACCCGTGGGTGTACTGTCCGGTGTACTTACTTGTCGGGCGATTTTCCGATAACTCTGAAATCAGAAGAGCGAGGGCAATTGTTGTTAATGATGGAATATCGTGATTTTTTTTTGTTTTTGTTTTTGTTTTTGTATATTTTATTTTGAGTACTAAGCTAAGTAGATCCAGCAGTCAAGTTTGAAAGAGCTCGCCAGTTGTACTTTATTTGGTTGGGGGAGGGGGAAGCATTGATCGAGCGGAAATGGCGAATGATCGCAGGCGAGGTCGCGGACGTTTCAACGCTCGATTCGTTAAAATGCAGCGCCCGTTTTCTCATATTTGTTTTGCTCGATCCTCGGACGTCGCTCTACAAGCGTGTAAAACATTCCATTTACACGCCTCGAGGTCGAATATGCTCTCGTTTATATTAGAATTATAAATAGGCAAGATCCCAGGCACATGCTAAGAGCTCTCCGGGAGAGGAAAGCGGCTTACGCGCCGACGATTCTCTCCACGGGCGCGCGCTTTCTGCGCCTTTCTTCGCTTAAACGAATTAAGCTCCACTTGAACTTTCATCCGCGAGAGGTGAAGGCGCTATCCGGCATCCTCGGTAAAGTCATCCAGTGCCCCTCCTTGGTCGCTGTCATACCAAAACTGATTAACGCGGAGCTGAAGTTGAGGCGATCGCTAATGCCGGGGGACGGCGCACTCGTACCGGTTTTATCTCTCGCCCCTTAGATAAAGGAGAGGAAAAAATTCGTAATTTTTAGTAAATATCTGTATCTCGGTGCCGAGTCGCGTCTCGTATAGGTTAAGCTTTAAATAGAGATTAATGCAAAAAGAGTGTATTTCGATATGGTTTTTGCCAAACGGAGTTTAGTCGCGAATTATCAGCCGGCAAAATAACATTGCTGATAAAATGCTCGAGCTCAGCGCTCGCGCATAGTTGTTTTTGTTTTACCCTGCTTTATTATTATCCACTCGGTTTTACGATTACGATTGGAAAGTGACGGCAAACAATTATAAGTATTACATTCGTGGCCTAGGAATATTCATCTTGAATATGCTGTTTTAACATGAAAGAATTTCGAAATAATGGCCGAGATAAAAAAGTAGGGAAAAAACAAGAGAAAAGAAATGTACTTTGTCAGCCGTAGAATGACGGGTTTGGATAACCATTATAATCGTAGATTTAAGCCTCGTATTATTAAAAAATGTCTGAATTGTATGAACGGAGTGTCATACAATTTAACAATATGTGCGCCATCTAATGACGCGTTTATTCCTATTTATTGGTAAATGAGGAAAATGTCAAATATTGGTCGAAAAAATTGTATGACACATAGGCGTATATACGTTTGCGCGCACGTGTGCGTGCGCGTGTGGATGAGCGGGTGCTCAAGCGAACATGAGAGATAAATGAATGCGAGAGGCAGCCTCGTAACGAGTCTCGATCCATGCGACCCTTACAATGCAGCCCTCGGTAAATTCATCAAAGTAGAAAGTAATAAATTTTTCACGTAACAAACATACGGCGGCGAGCTGTTTTGTACCTCGTCCGTGCCGAGGTTTGCTTAAAGCAGGCGCAATAAGCGTGATGCCGGGAAACGTTGGAATATTATGGCGCCGGCCTCCGTGGCACACTCATAACAAAGAAGAAAAAAACAAACCACCAGGTCCTTATATCTCGAGAGAAAGTACGAAACGAAGGGAGGAGAATAGAGGATCGCTGTCCTTGAGCTAGACAAAAGGTAGAGGGATCCCTTTCTTACGTCAATCATAATCGTTCGGTGAAAATCGCGGAAAGCACGTGGGAGAGCACCGGGCACGTAAGCTGCATCGCTCCCGATTTCGTGTTCCACTCGCGCTTAGGACCGCTTAGACCGCTTAGACCGCAAATAAAATGACAAACTTTCGCGCAACAGGCACGACGGCGAACGTGGTCGCTAACTAATTTCATTACCGGCTCACGATGCCGCACGTATAGGCTGCACTTGGTTAGTTACAATCGCGATGCACTTGCCTTGCACCTCGCGATAACGATTGATTTCATTTCATGGCGAAGGAGAAATTTCGTTCGCTTTTACGAGATGCGCGAAGGCTCGAGCAACACTCGTATTGCATTAACGATCGAGCGCCAATAACGTTGGCGATTTTTATGTCGCGTTTTTCTCGGTCGTTATGTGGCGGCGGTGGGGGTCGAGGGGGCCGAGGGGGGGTCGAGGGGGTGTCGAAGGGTGATATTGAGAATGGAGCGGGAGACGGGGAAAGGAGAAAAGAAACCATAACCGCTGGAATTAATTAAATTTTGCTAAGCTCGAGTTAAATTTGCTTGAGTAATGTGAGCAGTTTTACGAGAGCAAACGATTACATGCGTTTTCTTGCCTTTTGTCGATTGAATATTAGCGTAAAGTGTAGCAAGAGATTTCGGTGAAATTGCTCGTTATTTATGTCAAAGGAAAAGTTATATAATTCTCACCGAAAGTTAATCTTAATAAACCACGCGTGGCTTTTTCATGCATACACTCATACGTGCAGCATATAAGCGTGCACGCGCTACGGTGTAGATGCGACGGTACGACGAGGAGATTATTAAAGGTGCGATTAAGATAAATCTCCGATATTATCGCATTTGCGATTTAAGAAAAGTTTCCTCTTTGAACGTACGATCCAAGGCGAGAATATAAAATGTCTTTTTAGCAACGGTAATACCCTTCCTCCTTCATAAAATGAAATATTCTAAAGTATTACCGACCGACTTGAAGCGTATTCCAAATAAATTAGCGGGATATTTATAAATTCATCGCGCTGCTGTGAATTTCGACGCGATGAAAATTCGAGCATAATTAAGGCCGCATCCTCCCCCCCCCCCAAATCAATGTCTAATGAAATTCCAACGATCGTGCAATAGAAACGAGTGAAAAACTGCGGAGAAAATCGCTCATATTCATTGGCAATTGTCACCGGCGTTTGACGGATGGTAAAGAGGCGTGCGGCGCACGAGACTAATACGAAAGAATAATAGGTTGGCCAGGTAGAGGCGTCAGGATCGTTTAATCGAGCCACCAGCTTGGAGAAATCGAACGGTACAGTTTACACGACGTGACGTGCTGGTAATAGCATAGGACAGCGCGTGACCTGAATTCCACTTTCGACGACGGATTGCGCAACTTCACGACGTGTATTCGCAGTGCCACCGACGTTGTCCTCTAGCCAATCAATCAGCGCAGTTTTTCAGTCGGTGAAGGGTTTGTTGACTCAGCCGTGAGTGACTAAAGGTCGGCTCTATTTGCTTACACGCATTTCGGAAAAAAAAAGAGAAGAAATCTCTGTCGACAGATAAAATGTCGGCGTTGCCGAGGGCGGGAGCGACGAGCCGGCCGTAGCGGGTGGGGGCGAGGAGCGGGTGTACGTTGAGGGGGACAGGGGTTGCGGAAAGGGGGAATGCGGGGTGGGAGCCATGGGAGGGACGAGCGGTGGCGATATACCGTGGAGGGAGGAGGGTGGAGGGTGAAGGGGGTTGGGGGATGGGAGAGGGAGGCGAGAGAAACGGCAAGGAAGCCATAGTCATAAGAAGCCTAAAATCGGCCGAATGATCATCCTAAGATTTTCAATGATTTAGAATACGCTGACCCCCCCGGTGCTACTTTCTTCCAGCGCGACGTGTCTGCAACCTAGAATAGATCTCCGGCGATTCGCCTCGGCGACGATTATTAATCGCGGCAGATATTCTCGGCCCCGACTTAATGAGTACGCGAACGTTAGCGCTTTGTGCATTTATTGTTCCCTTGCACACCAATTTAGAGATCTTATATATAGTCGTGGATGCGAATCGCGGCGCAAAGAAGCGAAAAAGGTAGAACGTAAGATCACTGTAGGTTGTGCAACCGCGTCTCGCTTCTAAAAAATCGAGAAAAACGCACGACGAATCGGACCGACGAACAATGGGTGCAAAAAATCTTTGTGCTCTCTCTCTCTCTCTCTCTCTCTCTCTCCCTCTCTCTCTCTCTCTCTCTCTCTCTCTCTCTCTCTCTCTCTCTCTCACGCGCACACATGCACGCAAACATCTATATACACATACACATACACTCTCGCGCGAGCGTGCTCCAAGTCTGTAGGAAGGACGACGAGTGGGCTCACATGTCCTCGAGGCGATGGCAGCTTTCGCCTTGTCGTGGCTCCGCTTTAACAACGGCGATCTGTCGCGTTAAGGTCGACGTTACCGGACAGCACAGCAGCAGTAGCACCACACTCGCCACGTGGGCCATAACCCGGGTGCGCCACACCCCGGGTGCCGGGCTCGAGCAAATGGCAACTGCAGGCGTTGAGTCCCTCCACCGGTGTCGTTCGTGTGCTCGCGCTCCACGGCGTCGTCGCGACTGCCTCGTGAGCGCACGCGACGTGAAGCTGCCCGAGGAGTCGCGCGCGCGCGGGCGCGCGCGCGCACGTCAGGGCTTCGACGTATCGGTGTGCTGCCGGCTTGCGAGTAGCGGCGCGCTCTCGTGTAAGTGCGCCCGAAACCGTATGCGGTGATCGCCGGCCGCCTCCACGCCGACCCCCCCTTCTGTCTCACGGTCCTCCCTCCCGCCCACCCAGACGCTCTACCTCCTACCCGACGGCCTACCCCTCACCCATCAACCATGCGTTTCTCCCTCCCGCGCGCCCTCCGGCGCCCTCTGCCGCACGCCACTTTCCTCGCCGCGCTCGAAGTCAGGATCTCCAGCCTATTTTTATCTCGCTTTCCCTCTCTTTCTTATCTGCCATTCTTCTTATCTCGAAATTCGCTTAACGGCCGATCGATGGCCCGTGATGCAGGTCGGCTCTCCTTCCACTTTTTTTACCTCCTTTTCCTTCTTTAATCTTTCACGCTCGCTCGTCTCTTCTCTTCCAGCGATCGCGATTGGATCCGCAATTGGCAGAGCGTCGGCTCAGTTATACGCGACACCGGCGCTGTCTTCGCCGTCGTCGTCGTCCGCGTCGTCGTCGTCGTCGTCGTCGTCATCATCGTTGTCGAAACGAGCTCCGATGCGCCACGACCGCGAATCCGAGTCCCCTACCACACCATTGCTTGCCCCGACGCCACCTTGCTCGCTCTCTCGCTCTTTTGCTAACTCTTCCTCCCCCTCCCCCCGGCCCCATATCCCTCACAGCTCCCCACCTCGCTGTGTTTATATCTCCCTACTCTCCCTCTCTACTTCTCTCTACGTCTGTTTTCGCTACGCGGCATACCTCCTCCGACCTCCCTCCGGCATCGCACAACCGCGCTCGGCTATGTTCGTACCTCTCCGCCGTCCTCGCCTCCTTTTCACCCCCGCGCCTTAGCGTTTTCGTGCTCGCGCGCCCACCTAGTCTGCAGCGGTGCCACGACCCCCCAGCCCCGGTGCTTCGCCCGCACGCTGCCGTCCCGGCAGCCGCCCTCGACCCCTCCAGACGTCCTGAATTTCCCGAGTTTCCTTCCTCGACGGCACCCCTGCGATCGGGAAAAATTCCCGCCACGAACAATATCTCATTTGACGGTCTACGAGCGCATATACGGCGACATGCATTCCCCCTCCCCTCTTAGCGAAACTCGCTCCTGTCCCCGCCGATGCCGTCGCCTTCGCCGTCGCTGCCTCGGGAGCTCCTCTCACTCTCTCTGGTTCTCTCCCTTGGCCCCGACTGCCGCCTGCCGTCAAGCTCGGGTAGCCATGGCGATACGCGGGCTACGACGACGTCGGCGAAACTTTGCTTTCGCCGTGTATTCTTTGTGCTCTCGGGCCGCTCTTCACAGCCGCCGCCAACGCCACCGCCGCCAAGCTTGTCCCCGTCATCGCTCAATCGGCACATCGCCGACTCCAATTTCTCGTGGCTATAATTCATCGTTGCAGCCTCGTCGCTGCCATTGATTTGCGATCGATAAGCCATTATAAAGTAGCTGTGGCCCGCAAGGAAGCGCATTATCACGACGGAACGGCGTTCGACGCCGGGATAAGGTGCCCCGTGGGTAAAGCGCGATCGCTTGTGGAGGAGATAAGCGCGCGCGCGCGCGCAAATCCGCAACAAGTTGCTGAGCGCGAGGCCGACATAATCGCCTCGCTCGTAAAGTGTCACTTGAAATTTCCAGTTGTGCGCCTGGATTACCGACGTGCCTTTCCACTTTTTTGCCTCGGCAAGAGCGAGAGCGCGCGACGAGCGCTAATCCGAGCTTATGGATTAATTGGACATGAGCCCGTCCATGCATAAAAGCCAGTCACTTACGATCGCACGCGCGGACGCATGTCATGAACGCGAAAAGAGCGCGCGCGCGATCTGACTGGTTGTCGAGGGACGAGGGGAGAGCGGTGTGGAGTGAGGGGTGAGGGGCGTTTGAAGGGGGGATGTATGTTACGAGGAAAAGGCGAGGGAGCGATGGAGGTTGAGTGGATGAAGCGAAGGGAGAAAAAGAGCAAAGCCTGGGCGGAAGGGAGCTGGCGAGAGAAAGTCTCTCTCGGAATTCCCCTGCCGTCGTGAATGTTAAATGCCGAGACGCTGCGTATCTGTAACTACTGACGCCCGGCTGATGACAAAAGACTCCGTGAGGAAGGAGTTCCTCGTAGCAGGGAGGGGGGGGGGGATAAACGAGGGTACACATTAAGAGTCGGGCTCCGATTTTGAGATTCGAGATACGCGATGAAGTTGACAATGGTTAAATAGTCGGTGTCGCGAATATGACGATTAATTATTCCGCTGTAAAGTGTCCTTATGTCGGCTTTTGACATTATTTTAATGATGTAAATGGCATTGAGTGCCAAGCTCGAGAAATTTTATCGTAGCTTGTGCTATTGGACTGCATGCTTTGGTGTACCTGTCGGTTTTCTCATTATACGCGGGCCAACGATTCGACGATCGTGTTTGGCAATATTGTCAGCAACAAAAGAGCGCGGCAAAAGAATCCAAGCGAGCGACTTGTTGGAAGATTAGGTACAAGAAATTCTAAATATGGCGGAGCACGTGTGCGAGAGTTGGAAAGTCTTTTTCCAATGTAAGCTAAATACTCTGAGCATCGACAAAACGTGACTCACAGGTAGACTGCGCGAGTGCGGTTATTAAAATGAAAATTTGACGACAAAAGGAAGGGGGGGAGTGACAGAGGGGGAGAGAGAGAGAGAGAGAACAAAAGAAAGGGAAAAAACTACAGTTGTTTGTAAAACTTGATGATAGTTTTGAAAACCGCCACGATAAGCGATTTCTTTCTTTTCTTTTTTTCTCTTATTTCTCTCTTTTTTTTCTCCTCTTTTTTTGCCGCCCCCCCCCCCGTTTTCTCATATCCAGTAAAGAGCCTTATTGGTCGAGAGATACTAGTTCGGAGACTCGTTGGCTTATCTGGCAAGGCGTTGATTAGATAGTGACGAAGGAATCTCTGGAAAGTAGTAGTTAACTTGAGCGTGCGAGGGCTCCCAGTAATACATGATAAATATACATGCCCAAGCACAATATTATTTAAGTAGTTTCGACAAAATAATGCACCCATCGGGGGCGTTAAGTTTCTATCAACGTAACAACGCAGATTAAAATATAAACGCCTGGACCATCCACGGCAATGCTGAAATTCAATTGTCGATAAAAATCTCAACACTCAAAGTATCAAATACTTTTTGCGCGAAACTTTGGGCACTCGAATGTGCCATTGTTAATGCCGACTACGATAATGAGCTCGAGGAGTTGATAGGTTATTATTCTTGATGCTATCGGTCGGTAATTAAAATATCATTAATCAAGCAGCAAGGAATTACGGGAGGCGAGGTCGACGACGCCCGTAATGCTCGGTGGCAGCGCGCATCGGACCGCACCAGACTCTCTCTCTCTCTCTCTCTCTCTCTCTCTCTCTCACTCTGTCTAACCGACTGTCTGTCTCCGTTACGGGTTTGCTCGCTTGCTCGCGCGCTTATATCACGTCGTGCGACGTAATCGACGAATTCTATTTCCATTTAGCCAGCGAATTAATTAAGCGATAAATTATTTTCCAAGGCAAAGCGATGATGATGCACTGCAGCAACATCGCATGTCGAAGAAATTGCTCACTGCTTATTCAATTTCGGTGCAGTCAGCTGCAGTACTTTTACCCATTTCACGAGTAATGAGGAATTTTTGCATCGAGTTTAATTTTATGGAGCAAAGAGCCGCGCTGGAGATCGCTCGGTACGCTTATTCTTTCGATACTATCGATCGAGTACTCACGGCCATTACGACATCCCACACTTAAATACGAGAACATGTTGATAATTAGGAGACGAATGACCGTAAGTATGGCGCATAGTCTTATTTCGGACGTAATCAATATTTATTTACTGTCCGCCATAATAATAATTCATAGAGCTTTTAATACAGTCGTTGCAAATGCTCCATATGTAACTTAAGATTATTTCGTCATTAATCTCGAGGATTCCCATTGAGTAAATCGGCCAGCAGATATTACGTGGCAGCAATTAAACTTTTTGCAATCTTTATATATAACTATCTGAACTTAATTTATGCTGACGTTTGAACGCAGTTTCGAAATTCAATGCGACCCGAGTTCCACGTATCTAATGTAATTCGGTATATCTGCGCGTCTCTTCGCAGCATAAAATTTGTCAATTAAGTACGAACGCTCATTTCGCTCGCATAAGCCTTCTTTTCCTTCCACCCTTATGCGCCTTATCTCAAATAATTGCAAGCTTCGGCAATGTGCGGATAATGGAAGTAAATAAGTCGAGTAAAGAGAGCGAGTAAAAGATGTAAGGACGTAAGGGATGGAGAAAGTAAGAAGAAGATGGAAGCTAATGAAGCGGCAGTTTCTCTGAAAATTTTTTTTACAGGCAAAGGAATAGCGCGCGTGTAAGTACGAGAGGTAAGTGCGCGCGGATAAGATTCGACGGTGATAGGTGATGGGCAGCCAAATAATATTTCCCGAATAAAATTGAATGCCAGTTTATCTATTAGGGAACGCCGGCAAAGTCGGTTTAAAGGTGGGAAAATTTTAAACATGGCGGTGCAAGCACGGACAACCCGGCGCAGCACGCGTCGATCAATAGCGCCTTGTTTAATATCAGTTCTCAAACTCTGTACAGGCAGCTTCAAGATCGAAAAGGGCTCGAGCTTCTCCGAGGATTGCATTTATCCTTTGGCGTATTTTTACATTGGCGCGTCATTTTCCTTTGCAGGTTTCTTTTCGCCCTCGGACTACCTCCGGCCGTCCACGATTTACTCGACATTTCATGCTTTCGTC
>NW_011948425.1:7233008-7237419 GCF_000503995.2 Ceratosolen solmsi marchali | reverse complement strand
TTTGTCCCCCCCCCCCCCGCGAAACTCCACACCTCCTCGCAATGTTTTTTTTCCTCTCTCTTCACCCTTACCATCTCATCTTTCTTTTCTTTTTTACTCTTTTTCTCGCTTTGTTTGTTGGTTTCCGCCTTTATTCTTCTTTATCATTTTTCTTTTTTTTTCTTTTTCTTTTTTTTCAATGAAATTCAATGGGACGAGCAGTCATCGACGTACTAAATTGAATAACCGAAACGTCTTTGCTGGCTTATAATTCACGAATCTCTGCAAATCCTTCGGCAAAATCTTTTTAGCAAAGTTATATAAATTTTGTCGTCACTTCATCTACTACTTCACTCTCCATCGTGAGTGCTGGAAGGGCATTGTGCGTGAGGTGGGATGGTGTACGTGGATTGGAGGGAGAGAAGAGAAGCTTTAATAGATCTGGAAGTTGCATAAAAGTAAAGTTAAGTACTTTAGTACTGGAGAGCCAAAGACTTTTCCATCAAAGAGCATTAAACACCTCTGGGCGATCAAGAGTTAAGGCACTTACATCTAGGAAATAATTAGAATTTCGCTTAATTAATTGCGCCTTGACGTTACTTGCCTCGCAGCGGTTAAATCTTGTAGCAGTTAACACTCGGCGACTATATAACGAGATGCGGAAAATGAAAATGAAAGAATGAAATAAACGAAAACTTACCCTCGTTGCACCCTTGCCTCGACCTCTTCCTCGCTCTCGAAACGCTCCTTCGCCCGTTTGCAGATGATACAAATGCTGCAACGGAAAAGGCAAGTTAGTTAACAATAAGATGTGGCAGTTGGGCCATTTTTTTTACATTTAATTATTTTTTATTATCGGATAGTTAGTTATCCTCGTTATCTTGTGATAATAGGAAAACAAGATTGGAGATTCAGCTGTCATTATCAGCACCATTACAATCTGTAGTAAAATCAAGGCTCTTGTATAATACCAATTGCCCTTGTTAAGTGTAATAGAACCAATAATCAAAGTATAACCTTCCACGACTTTCGCAAAGTATTATTATAGTTTGAGTTACGGCCTCTCTGACTTTATTATAATTATAATGATAACAATAATAATAGTAACGACGATGATGATGATGATGATGATGATGATGATGATGATGATGATGATGTCGATGATGACAACGACAATCACAACATCAATAACAACAACGGAAATAGCATTAATAATAATAATAATAATAATAATAATAATAATAATAATAATAATAATAATAATAATAATAATAATAATAATAATAATAATAAGGAAGATGATGATGACGATGATAGGAATAGTAATGATAGTAGTAACTATAGTATTAATAGTAGTAGTAGTAGTAATAATATTCAACAACTCGCGAAACTATTCGATGAGAGTGTTTTAAGCAATTGTTTTGAAAATGATTCGCAAGGACGTATGTTATGGTATGGTAGAAGCATTGTCGAACGACTGACAAAGTGCCCATTACTGATCACCCAAAGCTTAATAAATTGGGAGTGTCCGACACTGGACCATAAAGTGCACTCCAAACTCTTCGTGTATTATCATACGCGTAATAACCGAAGTAATATCCAACGAAGATGTATCGACGCAAGCAAGAGTCGCTGCGTCGTAGCGACGCGAGTCTACCGACATATGAAACAGATGCTCAACCGCTACAGGAATCTGCCCCTCCACCCTCACCTTCACGTGGGCATCGCAAGTGTATGTCGGTAAAATATCAGGGACGGCCTACGGTAGGCAGTCTAGGGAACTTTATTACCGGCCACAGTAGCGGTATCGCCAGTTACTGGAGTCCGGAAGGCGTGCCGCCGCCGCCGCCGCCTGGCAAAACACTACGCGTTAGTCTTGACGATCGTAATGCGTAATTTGGTAATACGTTTCAATCTAATTCCAACGAACGTGCACTTCCGGTTGATAAAAGATTTTGGCCGCGATAGCGCATAGATAAACCGAGCTCGCCACCATCTCCAACCATGAACCAGCCTATGAATATCACCACTGACCATCAATTCCATTATTATTTATTTACAATTAACTGGCATCGAAATTTTTAATGTGCGCCTCATCCACGCGCTCAATACATAATTAATAGAGGCCGGTTAACGCGTCCTGGCGACATTCACTCTTCGTCCTCATCGTCACAAGCCGCATATGCACGGGGCACTGACTTTAAAGGCCCGCGACCCGAACGGCTATTCTTAATCCGCATCTGTCGCGGGGCCAGGAGCGCCCGCTTTGTTTTCCCCGCGGGAGGAGAGGTATTGGCGCAACCGCGCACGGTGCAGCAATAAACGAGCGAAAGCCGAGGAAGCTCAGGGAGAAGGAATAAAGCGTACGAGGATAATAATAACGAGCATTCAATATTCCTCGGTGGGGCTGGTTTATTGACGACAGGATCGTTGCCCGATCGACTCCCACGATCTTCCTCCCGAGCGAGCGACCTACCTACCTACCAACCTGCCTATCCATCCAGCCATCATGTACCTGTGCCGTCGTCCAAGCGCGCCCAGTAGATAAGCGCACGCTCGAGAGAGAGGGGTGGTGCTGGCACCAGCACCCTCGCTCACACCCCACCAGCCCTTCTTGGCTTTTCCACCGCAACGCGCCACGAATCCCAGGGCGAGGGCCGGCCAATGCCATCGGGGGAAGCTCGGGCTAATGAGGGCGTAATTAATGGCGCTGGAGCCCTTTTTCGCGTGGCCGAGTTAATGCCAGGCTATTTCGAGATCGTGGCCGAGGTCTGCCCCCTCGAGGGCCACTCCACACCACTCAACTCCACTCAACTCCACTCAACTCCACTCAACTCCGCTCCACTCCGCCGCTCTCCGTCATCCCTCTCTCGCTCTGCCAAGCCACTCTTTCACCCTCTACTCTCTTACAATCAATCAATTTCACTCTCTCTCTCTCTCTCACTCTCTCTCACTCTCACTCTCACTCTCACTCTCACTCTCACTCTCATTATCTTTCGTCTTTCGATTTGTCGCAGGTGACGTTGGACTTGTGGTATTACTGCGAAACCTCTGGAATCCGCGCGAGGCAATTTCGAGGTTCTTAGATCGACCAAGACCCGGCCGGGACTACTAAGACGACCTGGATCATTGGATGCTCTGATTTTCCCTGACGTATTGCCGGTGAATTATTGAAAGGGCGCGTCATCCGCGCGCACGTGCCGCGCCTCGCCAAGAAGTCGCCGAGTATCCTCGTCCCGGCATCGAGGCATGATCTGATTGCGAGAAGCCGGGAACGCGAGAGAAGCAACGCGCAACGCGTCGGGAAAACGCGCAACGAGCTTTCCTCGCCGCGACCCTGAGCCGGCCAATTTGGTGCACGCGCGAGTCGCAGCTGCCGCGAGCCGATTATCCCTCGATAAACTAATTAAAATATTTCGCGTGCGCGTGGAGCCGCGACAGATGGCCGCGACTCGATAAATCGCCGGAGGCTCGAGCGACCATTGCAATTAGGCTCCTCGCGACTGCTCACTTTTCGCATTGGGAGAAGCCTAACCTCTCCTCCAACTATCTCTCCTCCAATGTCTTGGGCGTTCGCGTGAGCCGTTCATCATTTTTTCGATTAAACACCGATCTTCATTTTGAATGTCGTAACGACTGCCCGCCCCGAGGATAAAGGATTAAAGCCGTTTATTCGTGCGCTTTCGTTTTACGACAATGTTGTGTCGCATCGGTACCGGCCCATCTCGACAATAAGGACTTTTACGCGCGGCTGAGGCGAATTGGCTGCCATCGCCTCCAGGCCCCGTATACGAGCTCACTTAGCGCCACTTAGGTCGTAAATAATTGCCGTCCGCTCGCTCGAGACGACGACTCTCCGCGTTCCCGGCCCATCGTCCCGGCGAGTTGAACTGGCCCTTTTTGTTAACGAGTGTCCGTCGGCATTTTCACAGTGAGCATTGGCAAGGGAAGGATCGTCGATGCTCGTTACCAGATAATGAGGCGACGGATGATCGTACGCGATTCCAATGCCGAATAATACGAGAACGAAGAAGGTCCGTTCCCTCGCCCCTTACATCTTAGGACCCTTCCATCTAAGGACGCTACCTCGTTCCATCGTCTCGCAGCGTTCGGAGTTTTTTAACTTCCGGCTCGGTGATCGACCATCCTGGTTCGTCCTTACGATTTCCCGCTCTCCCCGTATCCCCATCGTTCCATCGGAAGTCCTCCTCGCTCTAAACAAACACGTAGCGGCGGCTGCTGCTACTGCTCCTACCGCTGCTACTGTTGCTACTGCTGCTCCCGTTTCTCTCCACCCCCGTACTCCCTCCCCCCCGGCCACCAATCGCCAGCTCCTTCCCATATGATGTTTAGTCTACGTAAAACGGGAGAGGGCCGCGCGGGAGGGCCGTGGCCAATTATCGGTTGGGCCACCGGTAAAAAATCGCGACCG
>NW_011948425.1:7190291-7232998 GCF_000503995.2 Ceratosolen solmsi marchali | reverse complement strand
GTTGGGAGGACCATCGACTTAATAGTGAGTCCATTCGTTTCCGCGGCGTGAGCGGCGGCGCTGCTCAGCGGCAGCTGAGTCATTTTTTAAAAGTAGCACTCGACGAACCGCCGACGCCTTATGTCGAGCGCAGCTGCCGTCGACGGCGTTTTAGACGCGGAATCGCGAGACCTACGACCTACGCGGATACTCGCGAGGAGGTTAACCGTTGCGAGGGACTGGCGCGGAGGTCGACGCAGCAGAGGGAAAAGCCCGCGGAAACTCGTCGCCGCCCGTTGCCGGGCTTGCGCGATCGTGGCGTTTGCCCAGCGTGGGTTGAGAGGCCTACGGTCGGAGATCGGAACGAACGGTTTTGTGGACAGCTGGTAACGGGTAGTAGATGCGCCGGCGATATCTCGCGATGCCTTGCCCCAGAGTCTCAGCTGACTTTAATTTTCGACAAACCAATTCACGACTCGGGCGTGTATAGGTTGTGCGCGCGATGCACAATGTTGCGTACGGCGCGCGACAGATGGCCAGCGGACGTAAAGAGCCGTTGCTCCCATTAGAAAGTATCTATACTGGACGGCAGTTGTAAAAAGGCAGGTTCTTTCTTCGATCCAATTGGATTTTTGTGCGCGCGCGTGTGTGTGTGTGTGTGTGTGTGTGAAAGAGAAAGAGAGAGAGAGAGATAACGATGGCGGCGAGGTGGTGAGGAGGTTGCAGGGGTGGAGGAGTAGGAGGAAAAGGAAGAGGGGGGGGGGCATGAGATGGAGGATGGGAGATCAAGGTGGTTGGATTGGATCGTACCACCGGTTTAATGGCGTTGGGGGGGGGGGGGGGGGGACGCCGATTGTTGATAGCCATTCGTATCGCGAGTGTCTCCACGTTAGGGCCGCTCCACGTTCTTTATTACTTGTCACCTCGAGGTGGTGACGCGGCATACGTAGGGGTTTCGCGGAGCCCGTGGCGCGCACCGCCAAACCAAAGCGATTAGTCGACTAATCGATCGGCTGCTTCGATAATGCGTAGCAAAAGCTTAAGGTTTCGAATGCGATGGAGCGGCCACTGATTGTCAAAATTGAAATAACATCGAGCACCGACGAATCATACCCTTTACTTACTTACTTACTTATTTATTTATTTACTTACTTACTTACAACCCAACAAGCGCTTATATATTTCCAATGTATTTTAAAATTATATATAAAGGAACAATACTATATAAACGGCTAGATTAATGTTTCCGGTTTCACAGATAGTCGATCGAATCGGCTGCACGACGCAAGATATTTGCTAGGGAACAAGTACACGTTGAATTCATTATTTTACCGCATACGTAAGCAACAATATTGCTTTCTTCGTCTCCGCGAGCATTATATTAAATGGAAATTACAGAGTAGAAGTTATAAATTATTAGGCGTATCTCGAAAATAATAAGGCAGTGCTTGGTTTAGCAGCTCGTATTTATATAAATGCAAAAATTCAAATACACATATGTTGGTGCGTATCGATGTGGACGCGCGTGTGTTGTGTAAACGCGAAATGATAGGACGAGAGAGGAAAGAAATTGGCTCTCGCACTGGCAACACGGTCTAAGCTGTGTATAATAGGAAAGGTTCTCGTAAAAGATCGAATTTTGACAGAGAGAGACAGAGAGAGAGAGAGAGAGAAAGAGAGAGAGAGAGAGAGAGAGAGAGAGAGAGAGTCAGAGAGACTGCGCGAGTGAGCGAGTGAGCGGTGAGTGGGAGAAAGAGGCGACGAAGCTACGCGTAGCCGGATTGCATCGAATCGATTTTACGCAGGGAATTTCGAGCGCGACGCGCTCGCACGAGGAACGAGAAAAGAAAGAATAATAATTTCGAATTATCCCCGCATCGCCGATCAGAATTGATGACTGTCGAGTCCCGGTCCCCGGCTCATTCGTTACAGCGACTATGTTCGCAAAGCCCGACGTTCATCATTTTTCTGATAGCCACGCCAGCCGCGCATGTGCACTATTATAACTCCTGCGCATTTCTGTTTTTCTCCTCCGTATCCGACCAAGCTTATGTTCTCTTACTTTCGCTCTTGTTCATAATGAATTTTATCGATCGCCTTATACTTGTTTTCCTACTTTTTTTCTCTTTCTACTACTGCTACTACTACAACTTCTTCTTCTTCTTCTTCTTCTTCTTCTACTTCTTCTTCTTCTTCTTCTTCTTCTTCTTCATCTTCGTCTTCGACTTCGTCTTCGCCTTCATCCTCTTCTTCCTCTCGCGTGCTTTCTTTCCTGTCTTTTTCTTTCACTTTTTTTCTCAAATATTCTCAAGTACGAGGAAGTAATAGACTCGCCGACTTAAATGCTTAGGTTTACTCGACATTTTTGTTACTCATTGGCCAAACGACTGCGTCAATCACGCCGGAAAAAATCAATAGTACCATTTTAGACAAAGTAAAGAGCTTAGGTCCTTACATGGGGCTTTTAATGAATTTTTCAGATCTCGAAAATCTGACGTCATTTGATTAATCGTCTACGTGCGTATAATATGTATTAAAAGCTTAGAGGGGTTGCATAATTTATTTAAAAATATAGTTTGTCGAGAGCACGTACTACGTTCGAGAACACACGAATTAATCGATCGGCAACGGGGTGGGGTGGGGGGGGGCGGTGTAATAGGGAAAAAAATTATTTTCCTATTCTAAAATTCCGTAATCATTATTGTAAATAATCGAGTGCTTTAATGTGGGAATAAGAAAAATGAAGGAAGGAAGAAAAATAAATGAAACAGAAATTTTCATAAATGTACAATTCTTCCACCTGGATTTACAATTAACTGTCCACCAACGAAGATGAACGATAAAAAAATCTTTTTACTCTTCTATCGAATCTTAAAATAGGAATTAGCAAGTGGGGGAAGCGGTCCCTTATGTTTATACGTAAAAGGTATTCGCGATGTTTTAGCGGCAAATACGATACAATACGTATTGGGATAGGCGAGCTCATATCATTCCCGTATAATGGCATTGAAAATTCCAGTAGCATGGAACACTACGGAGAGGAAGGGAAGAGAGATAAAATACATAAAATACGGAAAATGCGGTGGGAGAAAATTCAATTCTATAGTTATATAGGCATTAGCATATTCTTAGTTTCGTGACGAGTCGTCGCAGCTGAGCTACACTATTGCAATTCTTCTGGAGAGGAGAAAAACAGGGTGTAGAGCAGCAATTGTCGACGGTATCCCAATAAGAAGTGGGCGTGCGAATACCTGGCATCGAGAGCATTTATCCATCGTAAACAGGGAAAAATAACAATTTATAAAAAAGGAAAGAGAGACGGATCTAGGCTCGTTTCCCGGAAAGACATTCCCGCCTGCCAGTTAAAGGCCAGCATTTTCTTGTGGCGTGTCGAGGTGTATGCGTGCGCGTGTGTTTTTAGACAGCGAGAGATAGAGATAGAGAGATAGAGAGATAGAGAGATAGAGAGAGAGAGAGAGAGAGAGAGAGAGAGAGAGAATACGACGCGATGGATAACGGCTTTAATAATTATTTTTACAACGTTTCCGAGTACGTACGCGGTCTCGCTCGGGCGCTTCGCAGCTGGCTCGTTCCAACCCCGTGACATAAGGGCGTCTCGACTGCATGTGAACGGGCCCCGCGCAGGATGCACACCGAGAGAAAACGTGCGCGAGTGCGTATATGGGCGTGTGCGCGTGTATGCTTGTGTGCGCCAGTGTGTTATAAAGGTGGAGGTAGGTTGGTAGGTTGGTAGGTTGGTACGATGGAGGATGGGGGGGGGTGGGGGGGGGGAGGGGGGGTAGAGGGGTAGAGGGGTAGGGTTGTAGCGAGGAACGGAGTAAGGTAGGGAGGGAGGGGTGAGGAAGGGAAGGCGTCGTCGTGGCAGCCGCGCCCACGCCGTTCCTCCACGTACGCTATGAAAATCAGGGACGAATTTATAGAAAAGCACGCTCCTCCCGTTGCTTATGACAATTCTAGAGATGCGACGAAATGCGACTACCGCTCGGAGATCATCTCCATCGAATGCTGGGATAATCCACCGGTACGGGCTTCTCCTCTCGCAAAGAAGTCAACTGGGTAATATGGGAGTCGTCATATGGCAATCCCGCGTGGTTTCCGTGGCCATATTCGTGCGTGAGAAAAATGCTTTTCAAGCACGACTTTATTGCCACCAGAGATATTTGATATCAAAATTTTAGTTTCCATTAAAAGGCTCTGTATGACTTTATTGTGGAAAATGCTTTCTACGTAATTACATTTTCTCTTGGGGTGGGCGGTGGTTTGGGGCTGGCGGCCGGAGGAGGGATTCTGTTTTTGGATACTATTTTCGAATGGAATATGTTAATCGATGTCTTTTCTTCACATATTTATTCAGCAGTAGCGTGAACACTTCGGGGCACGATGAAAGAATTTAAAATATACGGCAATTCGACATAAAAATTTTCTTGTTAATGTCGAATAACGTTTTTGGTAACTAAACATTTCAATTTCGTTGCCTTACTCGGAATATTTCATTTTAACATAAAACAGACATTTCTAGGTGATCTGGCATTCATATTTTTTTATGAATAATTTCCTTACGATGTTTAGAGCATTATACACTAAATTTCCTTTACGATTGACGCTGTTTACATAACTGAATTATTCAAATATAGTATGAGGAAAAGATGACTAAAGTATCGCAACGGGTAATTCAACACATTTAGATTTACCATACATTACTTCTCTTCAAATCTTCGAAAGCCACTTTCAATGTTTGCATTAACGTACATTCTCGTCCTATTGTACATTATTATATGAGGCATTTTTAAAAACTAGTACGATAAATAATGTACGTGAATTTATATTAAAAATTATATAATAACCCCATATAAAAACAAATTATTGTTACTTGGTTGAATAATTTTTTGTTTTTTCTTTTTTTTTCATTTTCTTCTTGGTTTGTTTTATTATAAATTCACGGTTAGGAGAGCTCTCGACTGTCATGGGGTGTAAATTTTCGAGATAATAAATTGCCAATAAAACGTTGGGCGAAGCAACGGCTGGGGCTGCTAGCGCCCAACGTTACGTTTCCGAATCAATAAGATAATTAAAGCTAAGCTGGTGAATCGTATGTGCGTCACGGGGCGAATAATTGCAGGATTTCGAAATCTCGTTTAGGCTCCCGTGATTTTTAATACAAGCAAATCCCCTTTACGCTTTAAAATTAATGTAAGAATAAGCGTGGAGCAGCCAGTGCCGAGTACCTCAGCAAATGCTATATCGAAAAATTTACAATCGAAGCTACGTCTCAATAATAACGAGCTGATTGATTAAACAACAGACACAGCGTCATCGTATGCCATTGAACGACCAAATCCCATACAATGGCAATGTAAAATTCGATTATTTCGTAAGTTTTGGAGCCAACAGACTTGAAGAGCGCAAAACATTATAGGTCATACAAATGACTTATGACTAATGTACGACGAAATATTGCTCTATGACTAGAACCGCATAAATTTCTTTCTTTCGTAATAATATTACATGGGAATAGAAAGAAAAGGAAGTAGGATATCTATATTGTTTATAAGAAAAGAGAAAAAATCTAGATATTTAATAATAATGTACAAATGTTACAAGTCTATATCCATCTAACCACCTATTAATAAATATATAAATATATATATGCATAAGAGTATAATAGCCTAAGCTCATGAGATTAAATATTTCTATTTCCTGCAAGAAAAATGAATTTTTTATAATAGTATGAGCGGCTTTTAATGATAGTCCGCTACTAAACCTCTGCATTGAATATGGTAATTTTCGAGTTTTTCAACAGCTGCTTTCTCTACGACGTTAATTTTGAATTATTCATTCTGTAATATTTCCCGAACTATTAGCGGCTCTCACCTTAGGCCCTGTCACGGCACGGCTATGAAATCATATTTTTCCCTCTCGGGAAATCCGAAGCAGGACGAGCAAAGTACAAGGCGGCGCGTCGTAACGCCAATTTCCAGAAGCCTCATAAAAGTTAGATAAACGCATTGCAGTCGCGTGACTGTACTCGCCTCCTCGGAAGCGATAAAACAGTGGAGAAGGTTTACGGGATAAGAAGATGGAGCGGCTGGCCGAGATGGCGCTGAGACGTAGCAGACGCGCATCCCTGGGAAGGCCGCGTCCTGGCCGTCGAGAGAGACGTGGCCGAGTTTAGGCGCAATGGCCCAATCCCCGCTCGACTCCATCGGCTTATCCTCGATCCGCGCAGATGTGCGCCCAAAGCGGCCCAACGAAAAAAAGAAGGAAAAAGCATAAGGAAGAAACGTAAGGTGGTGGCGCGCGGCTCCGTTGAGTCATTCGCCACGGATTGATACACATCGGTGTCGCCACACACATAATCCAGGAAGGTGAGCGCGTGTGAGAGAAGCCCGGCCGCGTACGTGCCGGTGCCAGTGGAATCGAGGCACTAATCGACAGGTGTTTACGGGGACCGGAAGAGTTGCGCCCCAGGCAAATTATGCGCGCCCGCGTTTTTCTGCACTTTCTGCTTTGCCTATGGCTTCCGATTTATGGCTCTCCTTTCCTCCCACCTCACCTACCACCTCACCTACCACCTTAACCACCTCAACCACCTCAACCACCTCAACCACCTCGACAACCTCAACCACCTCAACAACCTCAACCACCCAACCCATCCATCCATCCATCCATCCATCCATTATCGAACCCCCTCGCTCGCTCTCTCGCTCTCACTCAGCCTTCCCCACGCCGCCTACTCAAGCGTGCGCCTTCTTTCTCACTCTAGGCCTGTCCTACCAATCTGCCGCTCACGTTAAAATTTACCATTTCGGAAAATTATAGCTCCGAGGAAAATTTAACGAAGGCGAAAACAACCTCTACGACCTCGGCCTTCTTTAATACGACAAAATTATGTTGTGCATTATAATTGTAATACGCAGCGACTAATTGCACGTGTAACGCGCGTAATTGAATTTTGTTTCGACTTTCGACTCGGACGTAATAAACTCTACATCTGTCGATGGCTTCTGTTGCCGAAACAGCGCTCGTTATTACGGAGGTGCTCATGAAGAGTAAACGAAGAGTTAAGGAAAAAAAAAGAAAAAAAAACCAACAACTAGCTAATCCAGCTGCTGCCGTACTGACGGAGAGCTTCTTGTAAAAAAAAAAAAAAAGAAAAAAAGAGGCTGTTTACACTGGTGTCGCATGCACGAATATTTACGCGCGATAGAAAGTCGAATGGCATTCAGCCGTAAATGCGCGAGGAGTGTCACGTGATTGGCCGGTCCACGTGGACGTGTTATTGTTTTGACAGGGGCTTGTCCTGGGCCAGGAGCCGTCTGTTGGCTCAGTGGTGGCAGGATTTTGGAGGGTCAGGCACCTCCGAAGCGGCAGTTCGACCCTCCGGGAGGGATTTCATTCATGCCCCCGACAGCCAACGAGAGCTCATCCCCGCTGATTCGATCGCCCCCACCCTCCTGTCCTTTCCTCTTCGTCGCTCTTCTCCTTCGAGCGGCTCCACTCCTTCGTACGGAAAAAAGGGTAGGCCACGCGTGGAGCCTCGTTCCCTCGCTCGTTCGGTCGCTCTCTCCCTCCCTCTCTTTCTCCCTCTCATCCACTCTCTCTCTCTCTCTCTCTCTCTCTCTCTCGACTTCTTTCATTCTCGATGTAAGAGTGAGCCGTGATCTGGAGGTCTTCGGTCTGGATGAGGGGACCGAAGAATTACGGCCATTTGATATCTTAATACGACATTGGGGCAGTGACGCCCCTCTATTTTACTTACCCCCCTCCTATCCTTTTTATCTCACCCACTCTCTCTCTCTCTCTCTCTGTCTCTCTGTCGACGATAGAATGACCGCTACTCTTCTAGGTCAGTTTTCTTCATCAGTAAGCATCTCTTCCCAACTCGTGCCCATGAAGCCAACCCAAGCCCTATGGCCCATGATCGTTCTTGGCCATTTCTATTATTTATTTTTTATCATTGTTCCGAGCGAGATATCCTTGCTTCGGCATCAAGCTATCACTTTTATTGTTTTTCGGATATGCTCGGACAGCCATATCATGTGGATCTTTCGATTACGATAATATTGCCGTCCGTTACGTTAAGAGCTTCCGCCATCCATTTATTACGGGGTCATTGTGAGTTCAACGATTGCAAAATTAATGGCTACGATTTGCTATGCAGTAAATCCCTTACGCATAGCCAATCACTAATCGATGCGTTAGGCCACAATGGAAGAACATCGAAGATGAAAGGGCTGGTCGATTAATCGATTAATTAATGACGATTAATTACGCTAGTCAGATCGCAAAAATTCCCTCCTAAATACCAGCAAAAGTGTCTCCGATTACGTAAGAGGATTGGACGAGTAGAGGTCGCTCAGTACCATGTGCACGAGGTCCGAAACATAGGGTAAGTGGCCGTTGCCGGATATTCGCAGGGAGGAGTTGCTCGAGAGGAGAAAGAAGCGGCATGAGAAAGAGGACTAGTCGTCGATGAAAGCGTCTAGATCACCAGGTGTCTCGAGGACATCTCTGGGTCTCGCTCAGGCTCCCGCATTCGTTCTCGCTCTCCCTTCGCAGACGAACGTGCGAGGGTGTGGCACACTTCCACATAATTAGGCACGAGGGTCCCCCCACCCTCCCCCGCCCCCATTTCCAAGCCCCTCCGAGTCACCGTGTCGACGAACCACTCTCGTTCCTTCTTGCTAGCTCTCGCTTGCTCACTTGTTCTCTGCGCCGTGCCCTCTCTCTCTCTCTCTCTCTCTCTCTCTCTCTCTCTCTCTCCCTCTCCTTCTCACGAGATTTTCAATCTCGTGCTCGGCACGAGCCGAGGGAGAGCGGAGGAGCCAAATGCCGGCAACAGTAGCATTCGCCCGTATTATAGCTCTTACGCAACGGCTCTCCTCGTTCACTTGATATTTAAGAACCCCGCACTCGCTCCATTCCGGTCCCTCGCCGACGCTTAGGACGGCTTCGGCGATCGGAAGGAGGGAGCCGACCGTGGAGAGAATGGAGAAGAAAGCGATCGTTTAACGGCTTTGCACTCCACTCCTTTGACTTACTCTGGATGAATTTACGCGTTTCGTCAGGGCCTCCACTTTCTGCACGACTACGTGACTCCTTGGCGCTTGCGGAATTCTGTATGCGCTATTTATAAAGTTTCCTCGCCAGAACTCATTACTCGAGAACTGATTGCGAGTTGTCGCCTCACCCCTTTTCATAATTTCTCGTTCGCTTCCGCGTCGCCGGGCGCCTCCATTTATCGGGGCAATTGGTCGCAAATCGATCAGCGCGCGCACGTTGCCGGGAAAATAATCGAAAATCCAGGCCGCGATGAAAGGAGACGCGTCGGGGGCGATAAGGGGTGTCCCTGGCTTTTCCTCTAACCCAGATCGAGCTGGAGGAAGGGCGCGCGACCCTGACCCTGACCCCCAGCAAACGCTTAGCACCCTTGCACCTCGGAGGGTCCCCTTGGCGCCAGCTCGTCCGCGGAGTCTCTGCCTGGTTTACATTTTATCGGCTCCCCTCCCGACTATGACCTCACTGAGGGAGATCCAGAAAACGGGAAAGTCGTGGGGACGCCTCTTCGGGAGGGGTCCTGCCGTTAATTGGCCGCTAATCGTCCTGTCGCTTCAGTCGTCATCTTCGCGACCGGCACCTCGATTAACCTCGCGTTTCGCGTACGCTCGCAAAAGCCAAATGAGCATGAGCTTCGGGGGTCAAGGTCCCCGGGCAGATGGAACGAGAGACGGAGGTAGAGCAGGATGATGAGAACGTAGATGGGGCGGCAGAGGAGGATGAGGAGATGAAGGAGGAGGAGTGAGAGGAGGTGGCCCGCGACCGGGGGGCTGGTAAGGGAATACGGGGAGAAATGGAGGGGCCGCCACGTGTTCAGGCGCGCGCACGCGAGCGCTGACCGCGGGCGTGCGCAAAACTTTCCCCGGCTCCGTGCGGAGAAGTAGGCATCGCCTACTCAGGCTCAGCCAGTTTCCAGTCCCGTTTTCCTCTCGGTGGGGAAATCGGCGCGTGCGTCGCTTTAATCAGCTTTGCGTGTAGGCTCTGATCTCCCATGCTTGTCCCGACCCCATCCTCTCTCACCTCCTCTTGCCGTTGTGTTCCTACCACCCCCACCTTCACACACACATACGCGTGCACACGCGCACACACACATGCACCCTTATCCCCCTATTCCCTTAGTGCCCCACCCAGCCCGACCTTGTCTCTCTCACACTCCTCTTTCAGTTTCGCTACGGTGGCGGCGGTGGTGATGGCGGCGGCAACGGCGGCGGCTCTTGCTTGCTTGCATGATTCCCTGCCTCTTCGTCTCTCTCCCAGGATAGAAGCCATGTTTCCTCTTTCTCTCTCACTCATTATGGAGCGACACTAACTGTCTACTTCCTAACTTAATCCGTAGCTTCCGACGCCGCGGCAATCTGACATCCTTTTTATTTTTATTAACTCGGTGCGCTCATCGGGGCCTCTTGTCGGGGTCTCGTTCCCAGGATTTTTCTATCCGCGACGGGCCGAGCGACCTAACTAATCAATTTATGCCATTGCCTCGTGGTATATGCCTCGTTACAACTACCACTGCTTCTTCTCCCACTCTCTCTCTCTCTCTCTCTGTCTCTGTCTCTGTTTATTCGTTCTTGTCTCATTCAAACCTTCTCTATCTGCGCATGAGCCATGCATGTACCGACGACAGAGAAACCAGCATTGGGAATATAATAAAACAAATAGAGCTTAAAAATGCAGGCAGTGGGAGCACGATAAGAAAAAGACAATAAAAGGGAGACAGAGAGAGAGAGAGAGAGTGATTGAGAGAGAGAGAGAGAGAGAGAGAGAGAGAGAGAGAGAGAGAAAGATACCGGGCACGAGAATTGAGCGGGCAGAGCAGCAAATTGGTCCGACAGAGCTCAACGGGCCAGCCATGTCGGTTGAGTGCGGCTTCCGTTGTCCACGTTACAGGTTCATAAAACCTGTTAACCACTGATTATGCGCGAGACGTCACGGGGCAACCGTACGCTCTTGCTACATTCCCAATAAGCTCGCACCCGACCAACGCAAACGACGCTCACTCTGGCTTTAAATGAAGAAAAAAATCATATTCCTCTCTCTCTCTCTCTCTCTCTCTCTCTCTCTTGTCTCTGTCTGAATGATTATATCTGTGCATGGGATCGACGCTGTTTCTTATCAGCCTGATGACTATTGTTTATCTGGCAGATGTGCAGTACGAAATTCTCAAGTCCTCGTGCATTTGAAGAATTCGAGAAATTTTTTAATTAAAACTAAAGTATCTCAAGGCCCGATGGCAAAAATGCGCTTGAAATTCATTGCGTTAATCAGCGACTGCATACGAAATACAAATACGATAAATATAAAGGCCGCAAGGACCGCCGCTGTCTCTGCTCGCTCTCTTCTGTTCTTAAAATTCACGCACTCGTTATTGGTCCTCGACACGCGCGAAGGAGCTAAAGAGGCGCGTAACTTCATCGAGTCAATCACGCAAAATTATCTCGAGCAGCCCGACGAGCTGCTAGGGACGTTGGAATCTCGCGCTTCACGCTGTAACCAATAAATCCGTCCTTGATAGATAATGATTCTTAAATCCTTCTTTATCGCTAAGTAAACCTAGCGCGTCCCCTTAATCGCTGCCTCGTGGAAGGTGCGGCGGGGGGCGGTGGGCTGGTGGGGTTGGCTTTGAGTGTAGGTTAAAATATTTTGGAGACAATGTATGTAAGGGTCGCGCGTGTTCCCACGTGACACGCCGCCACTGTGAAGAAAGTAAATAGACGATAAGGCCGTACTTGAAGGGTCGGCTCGAAAGGAAGCTACGCGCTTATCCCGAAAATCCCTACTTATTCCTGCACTTCAAAATAGTCAGTTGAATCGTTAGAGCTGCGCGCACAAACTGATTGCCTATCTGTCTGTCTGTCTGTCTCTCTCTCTCTCTCTCTCTCTCTCTCTATATATATATATATATATATATATCTCCGTCGTTTATGTCTTGAGCGTGTTGTTCATACACGCGTCGGATTTATTGAAAATCATCGCGCGCCGTCACCCCGAGAGTCGAGCGTCAAATCCGAAGATTTACGCCGCGTCCTACGATGTGCTCGAGCGAAATGCGCCCTCGTGAGCACCGCCACGTCAACTTGGTTTTCGCTTCGTTCGCCAAAGTCAACGAGGCCAATGTACGCTCAGTACTATACGACGATTAACCAGCCATCCCCAGTGCGCGCAAAGTAAATAGTCGGGAAAACGGCGTATGTATGCACGCGAGCTTTAATCGGATATCGCGTGAAAAGTCGCTAATCTCAGTGAGCAGAAGCCTAGGGTCGATCGCTCCTGATAAAAGTCGAATAAATCTTTGATCGGTGCAAGCGGGTGGGAGATAGCAACCCCCAAGCGCGTCACCGCGGGGTGGCGACGTCCCTGATCCGCGGGACGTATGCGGCTTCATTGAGTAAGAGACGTGTCGTTGCATAATGCAGTTCCGTCGACACTGCAGCTCGCGGATGAAATTTATCGAAGCTTATTTTCGAAGCTTCGCTGGTGGCGAGGAGAGCGAGTTGGGATAATGGATGATGCGGGAACCGCTGCCCACCAAGTACCTATTCCCGCGCTTTTTACGGGAAATCCGAGTGTCGAGTGTGACAATCACTGGATGTAGAGCAAAAACGCGGTGGCGCACTAACACACGCCTGTAGGTTAACGCGATTTGTCCCGTGGCCTTCAGTGCGCGGAATTGATTGATAGGCTCTTTTGTTTCAGCTAGCGCGAGATCAGCTGCGCTCGACAATACACGCAATCATCGTGTTACATCTCGCTACTGTGCGCATACACAATGGCACGGCAAGGCACACGCGCACGCTCTCTCTCTCTCTCTCTCTCTCTCTCTCTCTCTCTCTCACTGATCTTAGATATTTGATCACTGATATCTTTGTCTTTCTCTCTCTCTCTCTCTCTATCTCTATCTCTATCGCTCTCTCTCTCTCTCTCACGCTCTATCCCTCTCTCTGCTCGTTACTCGTCTCGCTGAGCTCACGCCGTTTTTTGCCGCTCATTTGCGGAACGTCTCCAAAGGTCGTGTCACGTACAGATCATCGGGGATGATGAATTTCAGCGAGGTTAGTATGCGCACGCAGACAGGCAAACAAGCGGCAGATGTCCAAAGCCGCGCAAGTGAAAAACCGGTCGTGTTGATGTAGCTGCCGTCGCGAATCGCTATAAAAATATATGCCATTGTGAGCGATGCCTAAAGCCCGTAACGGTCGGCCTGCCTCGATGGAACGGGAAAGAGAGAGAGAGAGAGAGAGAGAGAGAGAGAGATACAGTGATAGAGAGAGAGAGAGAGATAGATAGATAGAAAGAGAGAGAGAAAGAGAAAACGAGCAAACGGCCCATTCACTTGGCCTCTTTTGATTGAATTATTCTTTTCGAAAAACTTTTATTTCCTTGCTGTTCCGGCTCTTGAACATTCTCCCTCTCGCCCTTCATTTGTATTGTGAGCGTGCGCGCGCGCGTTCCTCTAATACTCGTCGGACGCGCAGGAAACATTGCGAATTTTCAAAAAATTTGGCTATCGCCCCGGTCGGCGTCGGTACGATTAAAGTCGCACAAGAGCCTCGCTGCGCAAAAAACTCGTTCCTCTCTTGAATTATACAACGTCGTCCCGCGGTACGTATCTCGTCCCTCTTTTATACGTCCGTGCATGCATTAATGCAAGATTTATCTGTATTGTGAGATAGAGAGAGAGAGAGAGAGAGAGAGGTGGTCCGAGAGAGCGAGCGATCATTAAAATCTGCCAGGTGTCTCCTTTGCGCTTCATCGCCGATAAAAGCGGACATGAGACATGCGAAAATGGCGCGCGATACCAGTTCCTCCCCTCCTTGCTTTCCGTCCGGGATATTCGTTTCGCGCTTTGAAGATTCCCCGGTCGGGGATTCAAGCGGGGCGCAACTTTTAACGGTGCCCTTAGCATCACCGAAGCTATCGGCTCGATACGCGTCATCGAATCTGAAAATGACCTCGCACGTAGCCGAGACAATAATTCCCAGGTATACGAACGAAGCTCACGCCAAATACGGAAAAAGTCGAATGAGCCAAATGCCAAATGAGGGAAGCTGCACTTATATAGTGCGCTAGTCGGACAGCTGGTAGTGAAGGTAAGAGGATCTCCTCGGTGGCTGCCGTTAACGGCTCCACGTCACCAAATGGCCCAACTCACCACCGACTACGAATATCGCGTAATTAAATTTTCCTCTTCGCGAGGCATCAATTGTCCGCTCTCGTCCTTTCCGTTGCGTGCCAGCGTCCGGCCATTACTCTCTTTGACTTTTTTATTGAGTCGAATGAAAATGCGCAAAGCCATCTAATGCGAAGATGGATTCGTTATGCCTCCATTGTCATGCATAGCCGTGGAAGAAGCTCATTGCCAGCCGAACAACCATTTTCCTATATTTTCCAAGTGACTCGTGTAAGTAATTGCCGAGTTACGAATTATGTATCTCGTGCGTACTTTTCGGCCTGGGACCCAGGAAAAACTAACGACCGACTGTTGTGCCGGGCATCATGAACATAATTGGATATAGTTCCTCTCTCTCTCTCTCTCTTTCTCCATCGCTCTCTCTCTCTCTCTATCTCACTTCTGAGCGGAGGTAGCTACTTAATTTTATTACGATCTTCAATCGCAACTACGACACCCGATCTAATTACATGAATTTCGATACGTTCCATTAAATATCATCTAAGCCACTTTGATCTTAATAACTCTCGGGGGAGTTTAGTTTACTCCTCGAGTGGTTGCTTTTACATGTCGCGGAGCGCGAGCGCATCTTGTCCGGTCGATAGACGACGTCAGCGACGTGCCCAAGGAATTCAGACGAGGTTGTTATCGCCAAACAGGTTATCATTCGTTTGACACCCGGTCGGGGCAATTTAAAGGAGTCGCGGGTCTGATTGAAAACGGTGTCGGAGCCCCAAAATTTGCGCCAACTCTTAACTTCTCTTATCCTTCCGCCTCGGTGTCTCTTTCTCTCTCCTCTCTCTCTCCTCTCTCTCTCTCCTCTTTCTCCCTCTCTCCTCTCTCTTATTACGGTCCTTCTGGCAGCTGCTTCGTACGTAATTCTCCATGTCTCAGTGATTTCCGAGGCCTCTCTCGTTTTTTCCCCTTCAGGGGCCCTGACACGTCGAGCAAAAGCGCGCGCTACGCGCGCGTATCCTCGTCCTAAAAGGAAGTGGATTTCCTCCGCACGTGCTTCTCGTTTCATTCCAGATTGTTTCCAAAAGTTTAAGGTCACACATCTGTCAAAAATTCTAGGCTGTAACTTACTCCTCCCTTCGACGATCGTCGTATCGCTCTAAATCTCTCTTCTCTCTCCACCGACGCCACCCCGCTATCCCCTTACTCCACACCCTCTTCCCTTTGCCAGACTTTTCTCTCTGTCGCTGCCCTCACTTCGCAGATTCACTTTTAAGCTTTTAAATACCAGAGAGATCCTCGAGATAATGCTCCTGGCGTATGCTCTTTAGGAAATGCTTCGTGAGCCGAACTTTTTAGCTTTGACTGAGTGCTCAAATCCAGTTTGTCATTTCGAGCGTGAATTTCGAGCGCGTGCGTGCGCTCTTTTATCGCGTGCAAAAAGGCTAATTTTGCTGGGAAGCCGTTGGGTTTTCGAGTCTACTCATTGCTATACTTCGGGGTTATTCGTTTAAAAAGGAAAAATACGGTTCAACGTATATTACACATTTCGGTAAAGAAGTCGATGACCTCGAGTCGCCATGGAACGTCACATTTTCTATAAGCGATTTGATCGATCTATCGGTCGATCGATTCGCTTAGTGTTGACGTATGATCATCAAGCCGACGTTCATACGGCCACCATCATCAATTTCACAATTTCGTCATATTGCGCGAATGACGTATTGCGAGCGATGACTATTAAAAGAAGCGCAGGGTGAAAGAATGAGTAAGAGAGATCGTGTAAAGAAAAAGCTAAGTTGTCGCGCGCATTCGAAATCGACGCGTCAGGACGCTCCAAGGGATGCGACTTAATCGGATTAATCGAAGTATAAAAAAGAAAAAATCATGCCATCTGTCGGATTTCTCTGGACGCGAATTGAGCTATCACGATTACGAAATGTGAACCAGGAGAATCGATTGCCCCCCCCCCTCTCAATCTTTTTCTCTTCCATCGTCCCATCGCGCTACGGCACTGTTGCTTTTGACTCTGTGCGATAAACGAGCGCAGGAGCCGTCAATTCCACAAATCTACAAATCAGTGAGAGGAAAGTAACGCGCGTCCATCGAAAGTGCCCGTAGCAGCGGAGGAGCAGCGAAATCAACGACCCAGAGAGGTTCCGACACCCAGCTGCCGAGCATTTAAGAAGTTTTTTCTTATCTAATCCTGTAATGGCACTTTAATAACGGACTCGCATGTGCCAGGCTCCTGGACGTAACGTACTTTTACGTCACTGGGCTCTCCGAGTATAGAGCTCGTAATAAGGGTGACTAGTGTATTCTTACTCGCCCGAGCAAGTTCACATAAGCTGCTCGGACTTAAGGCACGTGATCCATCTTGCATTAATCATACGTCAAAAACTCGGTTTCATGCTCGTGTAGCCACACTGCCGCTTCCGTATTAATAATAGTATTGTTTATCTGCAAAACGAATGGACGGTCAATGCAACCTGGCGCTTATTAACATTAACGACCCGCGGCAGGATCCTCCTGTCGAAAACGCGTGCTTAGTCACGGATCCATTAAGCGAGTTTGCTCTCGATTTGTAAAAGTGACTGGGCCAGCATGCGCTTTTCAGGATTTCGGAGCAATGCACTTAACCGGGACGTCGCTACCGCCTTTACATATAAAAGCCCTAAAGGATCTCCCGCGGTAGCCATGGCAACTGTACAAATAAGATGGCCGACAGCTTCCGGTTTCTCGGGTCAGCTGGCAGCAGCTGCGTGGATCTAGTTTCTCTCCTAGGTCTTGGGCGCGCATTTGGGCACGCGGGGCCCTTTGCATATGAGAGCCAGGCATCACGGGCGACAAAAAAGGTGGCGAGGAGAGGAGCGCGGAGAGATGGAACGGAGAGAATTCAGTGCAAGCCCCGTGAAAACGTAGCGAGCCGCCTTAATTCTTTCAACGGCGATAAATTACGCCTGCGAGTCATCCATCTTCCATCTTCCACATGGCTTATGCGTGTAAGTGTCGTAGTGCACGCCATCGATTCTCGCATGCCCAATTCAAAGGCGTACGTACGCGTCCTCGTATCGATCGCCCCGATGACGCTCCAGCGGCTTTTCCACTCTCAAAAACCCCCCCCCCCCGCCAAGCGGCCGCGCTCCATCTCGCTCTGTATGCCTCTCGATGCCCCCGCCCCACAACCGGCTCTTTCATTTTCCAGCTTAACGATGGATGTGCGCTTTCCCATTTCATTGTACGCAGAACGGCGTAATTGGCGGCCAATCTGTCTTTTATGTAAATAAACGTAATTAAATGGGCACATAAATCAAGAGAGCGGCAGTAGAGGTCTCCGATCGATTAACCTCCAAGGTGTCGCTAGCGCGCTCTCCTCTTGCCGATTTTTCTCCACAAATGAAGCTAATGGCCATTCGTAATTGGAATTAGTCGCGCGCGAGCCAGGGGTGCGGTCATTAGAATAAGAATTCCCTCGCCATTGTGACTCTATGGCAGATCGTGGGGCGAATTCGGCACGAGGGGTGGGAGTTGAAGGGCACAGGACACATGTGACGCCGCGTCTCCGCGAGAGCCGAATTTTATGGCCCGACCCTTTTTTTGTTAGGTCCTACGAGGCAGGCGATTCCTAGCGAGCAGAAGTCAGGGTAAATGTGCCTTTCTCGATAACGTAGCCATAGCATCGCGATGACGATGTTCGATGGTAAGTAGGGACGATATGGGGTGGCGGTGGTGGTGGTGGTGGTGGAGATGGTGGGGATGACGGCGAGGGGTAGGGGGTGGGGGGCTCGATATGATTTACACAGTATGGAACGGTGCCGAGAGATGAAGCACCCTATCGTCACTGTCGCTCAATTATCACTTCAATACGGGCAATCACTCGTTAGTTTTTCTCTTTTACCTTCCACGAGACATATTACACGGGATCTAAAGAGGTAAAAGGGCCCCTTATTCGCCCGTCGGCCACTTCTTTCTTCTTTCTTTACTCTTTTTTTTATTTTTTTATTTTTTTTATTTTTTTATTCCTACGACTCATTATGCGCCCAACCAGTCATAGTCGATAAGCTCAGCGGGGGCTTTTTCGCACGGGAGATTTCCGTTCAACTACTAATTGGTTCAATTAGACAGTGCACCCACGTTTTGAAAACGGGTTCGAATTTCTTTCTGTTTCCAATTTATAGCCAACCAAAAACTTTTAATTTATGAGCAAATGCCTAGCTACAGGCTTTTTTTTTCATTCTAATAAGAATGTATATATACAAATAATTACCGTTAACCTTCAATGCCGCGACATACGAACGGTCCCCCTCGTTTTAACGGCCGTTACAGTTGTGCTTTTAATTATTTTTATCAAATTCATGCACACAAATTAGATTTCTCATTAATTTCATTAGAACATACAATTAAACTGTCTGCTATTTTTTTAATTGCGATAGTTAGTCGTAACTGGAGTGTCACATTTTTTTGGCCTACCACGTATGGTTCGGCAAATTATATTACATTTTGTGCCTGTTTTGGAATAAAGACAGCCTATTATACAAATAAAGCAAGAACATATTTATTAACACGAAGCGACATCATTCAAGATAACGTCGCATCTTGTATTTTCATAAGACAGAGTGTGGCAAGTTTCCATCAATTATTCCTATCGCTCAATATGAGCCGCTACAAATCGGTCATTAATAAATAAACATTATAATAATATTATTGCTGTACTGAAGCTACAATAACAAGAAAAATAAACAAAACACAAGCGAATGAAAGAAAAAGAAATAGCATAAAAGAGAAGTTTTTAAGGCAAAAGAGAACAAACGAGTATAAAAAATATAAATGTTTTCTAATTATCCACGATGACTAACTAAAGTCATGGCGTAATACAAATAATAAATAAACTTTTACGTGAAAAACTTTAAAGATATATAATATAAAAGTGAAATACACCCTTATCTGGGCGTACTTTTTACAACATTTCAAACAAAGGATCCCGAGTATTTCGAAACAGTTATTTTCAAGCAATTCATAAGGCCAGAGATATAATTAAAGAATCCCAAGCTGAAGATACTCGTAACATTAGATGTCCATCTCGAGAGTTTGAAAGAGCAACATCGTCTGCGAGAGTACAATTACCTAAAATAAGCCTTCCACATTTTGTCTGAACGTGTAGTATCCGTGGATTAAATTTGGTGAAATCTGAGTCCGTTGTGCTTCTCCTTTATAATAACGAATTGTGCAGTGTAATTGCAAAAATTTAATTATTTAAATGACTTGGTAAAGTTTTGATTTGTTTATTGAACATTTTCAAGTCATAATGGAAGGAAGAATGTCGAACCGCCTTGGAAAATTAATAAATACGAGTGTTCGTGGAGTAGGCAAATCCATCATCTCTTAAAAAACATTATACAGTATAGTAAGAATAACATAAGCTTGAAGAATTATACCGAAGGCCATGTAATGAACAAGCATTAATGATATTTGTGTTAATGTCAAAATTAACTTCATCTGTATGTCGTCTATGTAGGTCAAATTTTTAAGCTCTTTAATAAATAAATCAGATTTAATATATTACGTAGAGAGGCATAAAATGTCAATCGAAATTCGAAAGAAAAATTTGTTATGGATAGTAGAGGTAATAATAGAACAAAATGAATAAAGACAATAATTTAAGAAAAAATAATAATCACATAAAAGCATGAATGGCCGTTTAAGCCAAATAGAAAATTAGTCTTTAATTGCTTGTTAAGTTTAATGGATATCAAAATGTAAAATCTAAGCATAAATGCCATCGTAAGTGTGGCAAGAATGATAATATATTATTTAAATTATTAATAAAAAGATATTTAACGAGAAAAGGATGTGGTGACCTCATCGCCGAACACTGAAGCATTTTTAAAAAAGAAAATCATACTCATCGCGTTATTTAAAATAATTCCTAATACGTACTTATAGGTATAGTAAAAATATTTATTTTTGTTCATTGTAATAAGCATGAAGGATGTCGTGTAATAATAGATTCTAGTTGGTAATTTCGTATATATTATAGCTTAATCGTACATACTATTACATATTATTTCCTTAAATAATCGATCAAAAAAAAAAAAATTAATTTCATCGCTGAATGCCAAGTTTGTTGTTAAAATTACTCGCTCTGTTTTTAAAGAAATGGCCAAAGTATGTCCAGTTATGGGTTTTCTTAATTCTTAAGAAATTCATTAATCAATATGTAAGAAAATAGTAAACTTAATATGTAGTTGTTCAATATCAATTGACTTAATCACTCGTATATCGTCCCTCTATGCTTTATTGCCGTTCAATATGATAAAATATCCATAAACGATATCACACGTATCAATAATATTCGACAATTTTTGTTTTACCGCGGTAGACTAGAAAATAAAAGTATTCCATGTACATACATTGGAGTGCTTCACACTAGGCCTGAATAATAATTTGTTGCACCTGGCAATAAGAATTAGTTAATAATTAGTCAACGATTCTCTCGACTGAAGCATTATCGATAACGTTAAACACACTCCACCATTTGCGTGTAATGTTTGCAGCCGTATTAATCTACATGGTAAAATGTCTCTCCATTGTTTCTCAGAAAAATCCATGCTTTATTATTAATGCACGTATTATTAATTTCCAGTATATTATCTTACGCCATGATGTATCGAAAAATGTATGCGATTGCAGGGGATCAAGTTAAAATTTGCGGATACCAAAGACCAATAGCGTAATTCGACAAATCAGACAAAAGCGATGTTAAAAACATTTAAACAAGGAATGTAGACGCTGAAACGTTAATTCGCTTCGTTCTCCTCGTATTCAATATGTATTTGTGCGAGAGTGATATGAAATCAGCTAAATTTCATTTAAGACCAGTCAGCCGTAGGGGAAACTCGGCTTATTTGCCAGGAATTTCATATATTACTTACGCAAATTGGAACCGTACTTCAATTCACGGCCATTGTCTCCTTTGTCCAATTATTCCAATGACCTTATTCCTTCGCATCCCGGCCATTTATTAATTCAATTAATTCTACAAGTTTTACCACAAAAGCATGTACGTCAAGATTAACGCACATCGATGAAATATTGCGATTAATAAGAAAAATTTATGAATTTTCAATAATGTCGGCGATGCGAGTGTTTGCCTAGGCTTGAAAAGTTGCCGACACGAGTTGACGAACAGAAGCCATAATAAAATTATTAAAGACAACAACTGTGGCTTTAATAAAAGAAGACAATTACCTCAATGTATTGGCCTTTGGGGCGTATTGTTTAACTAGGCGCTGGTAAAACTGAAATTACGTGAATAGTAGGAATGAAGGTGGCTCAAGGGAGCATTGAAAGACCAACGACCTAGAGGATATGTATATTGTCATTTAATAATTTTCCGAAGAAATCAATAATCGACTCGGATGCGAATATAACAGCCGTTCCAAGGCTCACAAAAGCGAAATTGCATATTTAATTACCAAACGATTGAATTAGTTGTAAATAAAATTAATTAACGATAAAAAGCATCTTTTTAGTAGAGATTCATTGCATATTTTATCTAAAATTAAGAAAGGCTCTTATTCGCTCTTTCTCTCTCTCTCTCTCTCTCTCTCTCTCTACACGTGTACATATATAACTTTAACCGACAAATGTATCTATATCTATGTGTGTGTTTACAGTTGTACCGTTTGGCTAAATGCTTACAATGCGTAATGATTATTTTGTGTAAATAATGGCATGTTCGTTGTGAAATTTTCTTGAAATTTGAGCAACAAATGATTAAGGTGAAAATTGACTATGGAGCAACAACGGTCACTTGGATGCCACTCTCATCCTACCTTATAGCTCATATTTTTCGATCAAATTAAATAATTTTCCGACAATACTTTCACTATACGGTCTTTCTCAAATTACTCCCACGATTCGACGACACGTGCTGCCACGATTGCCTCTACCAAGAATACGCGTGACTTCCATATATCTTAACTCCTGCCAGTTACGTATCCATTTTCTAGCATATTATGAAATCGTAAAGCTTAATATGCTCTTTAGAAATAAAATAATGAGTTGAAGGAGCTGATAGAGTGGCCCGATTATTTTAATCCGAGCGATATACATTTGGCATCCGACGACAATGATGCCGATCTCGCCTTATGCGCTCCACGCGCCAATCGCATCCCCCCCGGTTAATTCCGCCATATTGCCTTTTCCATCGATTAAACTTTAAAGTCCCTGGCGTAGAGGAGAGTATAAAAAATGTCCCGTGGCGCAAATAAATCACGGAATCGCGCGCGCGACCGACCGACCGACTGCCTGCCTGCCTGCTTGATTGCTTGCTTGCTTGCCTGCCTGCCCGTTTGCCTGTTTGCCTGTCTGTCTGTCTGTCTATCTGTCTGCCATATTCGCAAGGGAACTATGACTCCGACAACGTGCTGCTGCCAATTTCTTTTTCTTTCTTGTTCCCCCCCCCCCTTCATTTCTTTTATCATTCCCAGATTATGCTCCCGTGCTAACGCCTATCAAAAATCAGCCTCTTACGGCATCTTCGTCGGCGCTAATTGCAACCGCCGCCTTTTGACTTTTTTGGCCCTTGATTACAATTTATGATAATGTGCAGGGCGGCTGTTTTTATACGCGCGGCCCAATCAGGCGAGTATAGAAGTTGGCCTGGCTGCAGGGAGACTTTAATATTCTCCCGAACGCAATGAATTATCGTTGCATCCCGGGCGTTTAGGTCCTTTCGGACTGGACCAGCCTTCCTGGCGCTCGTCCTCGTTGCCGAGTCAGTCACATTTCTCGTTGGCCCCGTTGGAGTCGGATTTGGGAGCGGATCGTCGAGTTTTCCGCCACCGAGGCTACCTGCGCGTATCGTGTGCCACTTGGGTCCGAGCGCCCATAATTCAGCGGCAATTATGCTTAATCGGGAGCGAGCGGGGCTTAATGTTGTGTGCGCGCTCGTTCCGTGCCCTGACGTCATAATGAAGCGGCAATCAGTGACGATTATAGCGACAATTCACGGGCCGACACAACCGTCGCCTGTCACCCAAGGCCCGCAACGTCGACGCATCTTTTATTTGCCGGGGCGAAAAAATCGTAATTTCAAGGTCTCCACATTGCTCGGCTCACCCTCGTCCTATTGTCTCGGGCGCATAAGCGGATTCCTTCCAGGATCCTGGATCCATTGAGAGGGTGATTTTGGCGGGCGCTTATCGCTCGGCCAAAGACGAGAAGACGGAGAGAGACAGAGAGAGAGAGAGAGAGAGAGAGAGAGAGAGAGAGAGAGAGAGAAAGAGAGAGCGCGGTGCGGTATACCATCGCGTGCCAGGGTAACCTTAACGGGCCAGCGCTCGCATTGAGGCTCGAGCACCGGAACCGTCACGACGGCCGCATTGACGTCTGCGGCTCAGTCATTGTCGAGCCACTCGATAACGGAGATCGCTAAATAAAAGCGGGACCGTAGGCGCGATACGCTCGGCAAAGCTAACGGAAAGGGTGGCCGATTGATCGTGGCGGAGGGATGAAACAACGCGAGTCTAATTCCGTTATGCCTGCTCACTTGGAGCGGTGGCGACCTTACTCGTGCCCTGTCTCATCTCCTCTTTCTTTCTCTTTCTCTCGCTCATCTACTATTACACTTTTATACGCTTCCACATCCCACTGTGCATCGAGTCGAGTACCCTGGCAAAAAAGCACGCTCGCTGAAACGTGGATGAGCGAGCCGCTGATAGAAGCAGAGAACGAGAGAGAGAGAGAGAGAGAGAGAGGGACATACAGCGCGCTTACGGATTAGTGTGCGTGCGCGCCTTTGTGCGTGCACACGCGAGAGAAGTACGTAAATGAGGAGCGCAGCGAGTGGCTCATCATGTATGTATATAGGACAGAGGAGCAGCTGTCAGACAGCTGTAGAAGCCCTTTTTACCTGCTCCATACATACGTATGTAGCGGCGGTGGCGGCGGCGTCCAGTAGCGGACACCGAGTGCATTTCGCCGCGAGTAGGACGATTCCGGTAGGAGAAAAAAGCCAAGCCGAGGAGCGAGAAGGAGCCGAGGGAGCGGTTGGATCCGACGCCGAGCTGCTGCCTCGTATATCGTGTGCTAAAGTAGCACGTGCTTCTATACCCTTCTCCCGTCTCTTCTACCGCCTCTGCCCCTCCGCCTCGCCGCCACTACCGCCGCCACCGCCACCGCCAACACCACCAACACGACCACATCGCCCCCTCCAACATCCCCTCCCTCCCTCCCGCCCGCCCTTCCGCCCCCGCCCAGCGTTCCCTTCTGCGCGCTCGCATACTCTCGCTCTTTCACTCTCCCGTTCTCTCCCGCTCTCTTACTCGTGGCTACAACTACTCCCCGCCATAACGGCAAGTGCGTCAATTTCCGTTCTCCGAGGCGTCCTTGGCGAGTTCCTCCCTCTCTTTCCCACTTCCCTCATCGTTCCCTCTACCCCTTTACGTTCACTCACTCACTCACACGCACGCGCAGGCACACGCACTATATCACTATCTCACTATCTCTCTCGCTATCTCTGTGGCTTTTTATTGCGAGCGTCGTACGGAGCCTCATAATCGTCATGAAAATGCAATAATTATTTTCTTTATGAAGCCCGCACTAGCGCGCTATGAAAGCAAAGGCGTACGAAGTAAGGAGAAAGGACTCTCTACGTGCCGTGTGCGTATGCGTGATCGAGCTAGAGAGAGAGAGAGAGAGAGAGAGAGAGAGATGGAGAGAGAGTGAGTGAGTGACAGTGAGCGCGCACTCGTAAACGTTTGTACGTATACGCGATGTGAGCGCGTATGCGTGCGCAAGGGTGATAGACCGAGGGAGGGGGGGGGGAGGGGGAGGATGGAAAAAGTTGACCTGGCTACCGGTCGCGGTCTTCCTACGACCGTATGGATTTCCAGAACGGATCTTTTTAAAAAGTCCGAAGATTCCTGTGGCGCGACCTCACTTCCTCGCCACTTTCAATGCGACTCCCTTTGTGACGATCCGCAGGCTTTCGGACTTTATGTCACCGAGCAGAGGGTCACGTTTCTATATGCCCGTACGAAATCGATTCTTCTTCGACACCTTATGAAGTATTGTTTCCTCTCCCGGGTGAACCGATTTTTCACAACTCACGGGACCCTATGCTCCTCCCGCCCCGGGGAATTATGAGAATCGAGGCCGAGAGAAGTTATTGCTCTTGGCGCGCGCGTCGCTCACGAGCCTCCGGTGCCTCATCATTGAGTAGCGCGGCAAAACGCGACCGTGCTCGAATAACCCACGTCCTGCCAACCCAAACAACTAACTTACGGCCAAAGTCCTGCAATTATTCGGAGCCGGTGTCTCGTTGTGAGTCAGGGTAACTCGGCCGTACTAACGTTACGCATGCGAGCAATGCTCAGCTGCGCTTCGAACTCGATACGCCGAATCTAGCTCGATTGCGTTATCATACCGCCTCCGCACATCCCGTCCCCTTCTCCACCCCATCCACCGCTCATTAGTCCTTGCGGAAGAAGGGGTAGTAAGGCCCGCGGCTGCGGTACAAATACATTCGTCCGCCCGCTCGAGGATGATACCGCAAGCTACGACGTCACGCGCGACTTCACCGTTCGGCTCCGTCGACTCGAAACCACAATTTCGTGGCACCGCGGCTTTAAGCCTCCACTATCCCGGCCAAACACTTTCATTTGCAATTCCAGAAAACCATTTGCCGCGAGACTTCTTCTGCGCTAGCAGAATCTTTATACCTTTACGCTAAAATCGTTAAGTAGCTAAGCGTCGAAAGCCTCATTCGCCAACGCTCGGGTGGACTTTATGATAACAACGCTCGATTATCATTTTGGTTTTGTCGAGTTTCGCGGACGTTCGTAATTTGTCATTTATAAGCCGATACATGATAAAGAGGCAATCGAACCAGCCGTCCTCATACTAGGAAACTCTAAGGATAAAAAGCCTTGTGAATATGAGGGCTGTCAAACTTATTTCACACAATTATTTCCTTTTTAACCGATATCGGCGATCATTCGCTAACAACTTTTGCTCAAAATAAAGTTGCACCACAAGACCTAATACCTAATAAAGAATAATTATTCCTTCTTTGCTAATCGTTAAAAAAAAAAAAAAGAAAAAAAGAAAAACTTTGGAGCTTCTTCGATTGCGAACCGATCGCACGAGTCCAATTATTTTTAATGAACGATTTCAATGAGCGGCGAATGACGAAGAGAAAAAGACAAATAAAAAAGAGAGAAACAGCCGATGAGAGTCCGCCCTGAAACAATTGGCCTGACGAGCAGAAATATGAGCATAGGTAATGGAATTAAAGGCGCAAGTTCACTCGCGCTTGGCAAAGGGAAGTGAAAAAGGAAGAGAGAAGTACAAGACGAAGAAGACGAAGAACGAAACTGTATTGTTAGCGCAGTTGTTCGTGGCTTTCGAGGAGAAAACGAAATTGTCAATGTTGGCAAACAAAGTATCGTGCTTTCTTTCGGCGCTGGCACGTAAAAACCACAGCCATGGGGCCTCCTTACTTAGCGACCGATCTGCGGTTTTGATATAAAATAATAACAAAGAAATTTATCAGGGCCCAGACGTGTAAAACGCAACCTTCCTACGCCTCTGTCACGCACCCATCCTGCGCTTCTCATTCTTTTCACCGCGGAAAAATTCGCGACCGCCATACGCGCGCGTAACACGCAGTGCCTTCCCATTTATTATACGCCCAGTAATTATACTCGTACATGTGTCCTGGAAGGAAGCGTTTAACCTTGTCGTTAAGTACTGCTAAAAGTCGGCGCTGTTGCGTCCGATGAGGCGATATTCACAGGCGATGTGGCGTCGCGAGGTACAACGACGCCACACGCAACGGTGCGCTGATGGCAAGAAAGCCCTCGACTCGACGGATCTTCGTTGCGCTTTTTAAAAATGCGAGAGAGTTGCGATCGCTTATCATAGTAAGGGGAAGGATTCGACGGCCCCCGTTCATGAGTTGAGGCCAGATACGCGATCGGGTCTCCTCGGCCTGACGCTGAGGGATGCCCGTAGGTCATGGAGCGTTTGGTACTTAATTTCGTTAGCGGATGTTGGGAGCAATGAAGTTTCAAGGGTTTCAGAATCCAAGGATATGCTGCTTTGGATTTGACAGCAACAGTGCGTTAATCGTGAGGTAGGTTGGTCGGGCTAGGGTTTATCGCGGGAGGGAAAAAGGCCGCGTAGCGCCAGTGCGGCCAGTGATAAAATTCAATGCCACGTAACGAATGTATATTTTTGCGGGTGTCAGAAAGGGGCGTCAAAGGCGCAAATTTCGTCTCTTTCTTGTCACGGTGCGTCCCGTCATACGCGCCGAATAGTTGAATAATGTAAAGCGGCCTTTAGAATCTTCGTTCTGGCGCAAACACGGGCCGAATATTGCCGGGGGATAGCGCGAGGGGTGCCGACAGCGATGACGGTGGCGTAGATGGTGTAGGTGGTGTAGGTGGTGGTGGTGGCAGTGGCGAAGTAGCGGCAGCGGCGGCGGTAGCGGCGCTCGTGGTGGGCAAAAAAGCGAGGAGGTAGGTGCGAGCGAGAAAAGAAGGAGAGGAGGATGCGAGAGGTGGCACCTACGCAAGCGAAGGAAACGACGGTCGGGTCGATCGGGTGCACGAGGAGACTCGCGCGCGGCTCAACACGTGCGCCAATGGCGTGCCGAGAGCGAGAGTGAATTCGTACGCGTGTGCGTGTGCGTGCGCCCGATGGGCGATGGCGCTCGGGGAGGCTGCGTGACTCATCCTGCGGGAGAGAGAGACCGAGCGAATCCTGTGCCTGTGGCAGGAAGCGGCCTCGGTGGGGGCGGGGATCGATATATCGACTGAGAACGCGCTCCTACCGCCCCCGACTGCGTAACTCGAGCACGCGCCACGCGCGCTTTCGTTCTCTTTCTCTCTCTCTCTCTCTCTCTCTCTCTCTTTCTCTCTCCCTCTCTCTTTCTCGCTTGCTCGCTCGCTGCTCCCCGGCGTCTCTTCAAAAATTTGCCGGCTCCCTTCGCCCGGCGTTCTATTTTCTTTCCAGAAGTTCGCTCGAACCGTGGACAGGAAAGGAGCTCTGGAAATTCTCAGCTCGGGTCGAATCATTGGCGATCCGAGGATCTCGAAGATGGTCCAAGCACCGCTTGCCCCGCTCTTTATTTTCTTTTCAATGAATTTAGACGCCATTATGCTCCCGTATTTGTTAAATGAGTAGTAGTTATTATATTCACGCCCGCGTACCCACGAACTTGGAAATAATTGTCTGGACAAGCACAAACTTTAAATAAATAAATAAATAAATAAATGCATAATATACGTGAAACTATAATCGATTGTGCGAACTTTCGACAAGCGTCACAATAATGAAAAAATAATTAACGTAATTTTAATATTGCCAGGAAGTCAGCATCGAGACAATAGCGTATAAAAGACAAATAGAAAATTATTAAGCGAATGTTTATTTAGCAGTCATGGGACGGCAATAGCTCGCGCTGGTGCCAACTCCATGCGCGACTTACATCTAAATGCTGGAGAAAGTCGTTAGACATTTGGTTTAATCGAAGAATTCTCCCTATTCGCGCCTCTTGCCAAAATAAAGCCGTAGCCACGAGATTTCAGTCCCTCATCCGTCCGTATTTAGTAATAGTTTCACCGTCCCCAAGCCGATTCGTCTCAAAGTACATTAGATAATACTGCACACATCACGCACATATGAAAGATTTAAGAGCGCAAGCCGCGTAGCCTGTGCCCTAAGTTCGTTAGCCAACCAGAGTCCAGGATGGTTATCATCTATCGATTCTTAATCGCAATTCACTCTGCAAGAGTTTCGTTTGCCGTAATTTATCGTGGATAAGCGCGTGCGCGTGCGCCTAGCCGTACATATTGTGTAAAGAGCGAAGGGGCGATGTTGAGAGGGACGGGGTGGTGGTAGAGGGGTACGGGGGTTGGTACGTACGCGTCCACAATAATTCTTTTTAACTTCGTGATACATGGTTTCACGAAAAGAGACGAAAAGTTTTCGGTTAATGCGCGACGCAATCGCCGGCCGCTATCACACGCCCGATATATCATAGCCCAAGTACCATTAATTTTCATTTGGAAGTTATTTTTAAAATGTGGCGAGTCCGGCGCCGGCGTTGTATGAGGTTAGTTAGCAGTGCCTCGTAATTCATGAATGAAACATCAAAGAGCGCACAAGCAGATAAATCGCGACAATTCGACATATCGCGAGGCCGTCGAAGCCGCCGGCAATAGAGCATTAAGTGACTCAGCGTCATTCGCCGACTGGATAAAAGCTCAAAGTGCACGGCGTGGCTCGCGCGCGCGCGCACATTGTTTGGCCGCTCGAGTGCCAATTCCCCGTGCCGTGCTTTTATCACCGGGTCATGTTTACTATCTCCCTCGTTGGCTTACGAGCGCCCATCTAGAGCGGCGACGTGTCGCCCCCCCTCCCACCAGACGAGTTCACGCTCGCCGTTTCCTTCGATAAAGGGGCAAGGGAGACGCAAAACAAACAACAAAAGCCCAGAGCAGGTGATAATTTGGTTGAAGACTACGCTTCCGCGGCTACTTCCACGACTCTCGCTCTCTCGATCTCTCTCACTATATCTCACTCGATCTCTATCTCTCTCTCTCTCTCTCTCTCTCTCTCTCTCTCTCTCGCGCGCGCTGCTCTCTATCTAAGGAGAGCCACTTGATTTATCGACGGGTGGACTTGATTAACGCCCCTGAGAGACGGATGCCTAATACCAGGGAAAATCGAACGGCGAATCGAATTACGACGGGAGAGCGACGTTCTCACGTTTCGCTCGCCGGGACTCGAAAATCTGGAATGAGATCTCGTCCGCGGCATACATATGGTAATTCTCCATCTGTCTGCGAATTGTGCGCGCTTTAGTGTGCGAGCCGCAGGCGCAGTTGCAGCCAGGAACAAAAAATGCCGTGAAACATTATTTACCGAGATCCTTTTGCCGCGGATTGGCGCGCCAATCCGCGTGGATTTTCAAGGGGTTGAGTAATCCTGACGTACGGGCTCCGTTGCAGCGCCTAAGCTCCGATTGCTCGAATTATATGACGAGTCGCTGCTTATGCGCAAGGCTCATTGTGCTGCATCTGCCCCGAGTGTGTCATTAATTTTCCCCCGTATTTTCTGCTGGCGATCGCCGAAAAAGGTATTGCTTTCATAACCTTTCACTGCTCTCTGTAATAAGCTATTGTCCGGCAGCCAGATGAATGGAGCATACGGACAATCCTTAAACCAGAATTTTCTGACTATCGTTTATTTTAACATAATAAACATGTGGGCGCGCATGTCTATACTAGCGCTCCCTACTACCCACGCGCACGCGGGGCTTGTGCGATCTTCTCTCTCTCTCTCTCTCTCTCTCTCTCTCTCTATTTTTTTTTCTGCTTCCCTTTTCGAACATTAAAGCGGCTATTACAACGCACGATACGCATCGAGAAATATGATTCTAAAATTCTAAAGAACGTTATACGAGCTTTTAATAACTTTTTGCCTGCAGTTACGTATTTTTGGAATAGTACAATGAGTCTTTATACAACAACACTTGGTACGTTGCCTGAAAGCAACGGTAAAACCTTCGACTTTAAAGCCGGGCAACTCGCACAATGTTCTTACAAGCCTATGCGACGAGCGATGATTTTTATTTGACATTGGCACTGGATATTGAGCCAAAGGCGGCGTTATAATCTTAGAGACTCGTGGCTTGACGTAACTTAGCACTCGTCCATTAGGCCACGCGCTCGGCCTCTCACATGTGCTAGAAATTCGAAAACTAACTGTTGAGGTTTTTAATGCTTACAGCTTCCCAAGATTATTCCAAAATCTGCTTGAATTGTCTTGTCTTAATATAAATGTGCAGGGGATATGTGGGCTGCCTCTTCCTTTCGCAAGACCTCCTCATTCAAATTTATCGCATTACTGGAAATGCGGTATGGGCCAATTATGAATACTTGCTAAACAATTGCCGTTGCGTGAGTATCTGATGATACGTTGGTTGGCTAGGAATTATTACATTTACTTTCCCTAGCAATTTACAAACATTTCTATAATAAAACACGTACAAGTTTATTCACATGTGGTTCGTTAAAATAAACAGAGATGCTATTTTAAGCTTGGGAATTTAAATAACCTTTGAAAAATTGTGTAAAATAAACTAGTACAACCAAGTAAATAATTATTCCGCTTAATTATAAATCCACATTCAGCTCTCAACGCGCATTAACGTAAGCAATCCTATTTCTAAATGGCCTGATGTTTAGCTCGTCGTAATAGAGGAAAAATATCTTTTTCTTCATCTTACTCGCCATCATCATGATCATCGTCATCGTTATCAACATAACAATCATCTTTATATCATCTTTTGTGTGTTTTATTCGATTTACAATGACGACAGCCAAATCGACAGGATGATGTTTGCCCTGTATACCCTTTGAATAAAGTTATAAAACTTTGCTCATTGCTTATCGTGATAATCGAATGGCGCCCGTCTTAACAATTATTCTTGACAGACACAACGATAATTGAGGTTCTTTTAATTAACAATAATTCGAAAACGTTTGGGCCGTGCGAGCGGGACCGGTCAAAAACGCGGGTTATGTTGCACAAATATTTGTCGATTGTGCGACATACCAGATTGAACGTTAATAACTTTCTCACAATAAATTCATTGCCGAGTAGCTTGGAATGGTTGGGGGGGGGGGGGGGGGGGGGGGGGGGTTGCAGAGAACATTTAACGGTTATGCATTGAAAACTCACCAATATGATCTCTTAAACCGGCCCTAAAGCAATACCAAACTAAATGTTACAATTTGCCCCTAACGCACGTTGCCAAATTCTCCATTCATTTATTAATTTATTTGAAACCGAATAAAAATTTACCGAGATATTCGGTGAAGCGATGAGGGAAATATTTAATTTATCCTAAGACCTATATAGCCCCCTATAAAAATGTTCGATCATTGTTTCGAATGAAAAGATACAGCCGTGATTCGAATTTTCTCGCGTAACGGCACTGCACATTAATATCCGACCTCACGAACTTGTCTAACTAGTGCTAAATCGAAATTCATTCGAAGCATGGCATTTCATGCGACGCCGTAACGAAATCACACATTATCCTTTCAATTTCCCGTCGATTTATCCGGCATCCAATAAGTCGGCCGACTGCGGCGAGTCTAACGACGCTAAAAGCACATTTCACGCTTGGCTTCAGTTTGCTTTCCCGAGAGTCGACGCCGTGCTCTACGCAACCAGCGCACACAGATAAAAATACCGCCGGAAGAATTTTTCGGCCCTATCTTATGTTATTGCGTAAGAAGAACGTCCCTATTCCCGATTCGTGAGCACTTTTCGTTTTCGCTCCCCGAGAGTGATTTTTTATTAGTCCCGTCAAGATAGCTCCTAAATCGCGCGCCACCCTCGGTAAAAATTCTGATGCGCGTTAATTATCGAGAGAGCACGGGGCGTGAAAGGGAATACCCGCACCTCCCTATGATCGTCGTGTTTTAAAGGGCTTTCGGGGGCTTCGGTTTCTCGATAAATCGAAACGAGCGAGGAAGCCAATGAAAGTGGGGTGAGAAAGAGGATCCGGGCGGGCGCGAGACTCGACTCGCGAGTATACGATTACCGCGGATGCGAGTGTCCGCGACGTCCGTAAGTCCTGCGCGCGCAGCCGTAAGTGAAGCCTGTCGGCTAGCTCTTGTCGTCGTGTCTCGCTCGTCGTCGTCTCGTCGAACGAAAGACAAAGATAGACAAAAAACGAAGAATTGGAAAAAAAATAGATGGAAAAACGCTGAAAAATAAAACAAAACAGAAAAAATTTCAAAAAATGAGGGGAGTGAGGGGGGGGGGAGAGAAGAGCCTCGGTGCAATTTAAAGAAAATTGGTATCAAGAGCGCGCGATAACGACCCAGATAAGCGGTCACGATACGGCCCGAGTTCTTCAGGGTTATCTCAAGACAGGCCAACCAACTCTGCGGCGGACATGGTCATACGAGGAGAAATTAAAAGTTCAGTCGAGCTTCTGACGTTCGTGCACTTGCAGCCCGTCGCGGTTTATCTTATTTTCGCTGGCTATTCGCCGCTCCTCTCCGCGATATCACCGGCCGCAATTTTTTTCTCCCTCTCGACTTGGCACATCGAACATGACTGGGCTGCGATCGTACAAATTGCACGAACTATCCAGCTCCGAATCTCCAAAAGCTGCGCAAGCTTTGTTCTTTGTTTGCCTCGTACTTGCTCATTATCGTAGGCGCTATTCGAATTCCCATTCGAACAAGTCATGACCTACATCAGGGCCCCGGAAGACGGGACTTACTGCTTTTCCGAGTCTTGGCCCTGCGCAAATACACCGGTCGATGATGCACGACGTGGCGACACGACCCGTACCAAGAGGGAAATTGTAGTCTAGAGCTGGCACACACGCACGCACACAAACTGACCCGCACAGAGGGTGGCCGTATGCGTGTGCAGACGGAAGTACTTGGAGCGTGGGTGGCGTTTGTTGGGGGGGGGGGGAGGACAACGAGGAGGAGATTGTGGTTGGTAGGGCGGTGAATGCGAAACGGCTGGTCGAACGTGTGTTTTGGGGTGTGCTTGACACTCCACTCTCGGTGTGTTTCGCACAAACCGCGACAATCGGCTTTTCGCACTTTCCCCGATACAGTTGTAAATCCTTCGTACTGTACCCGACATTGGCACCTCCTGCTCGGGCAGTTGCTTTATGAAGGATTGGATAGGTGGAAGGAAAGATTCGCGGAGTACACGTGTTAGAATCAACGGCTCACCGACTATGTCGAGTGCAGCCTACCTCAGCCTCCTCGAAGACTCGGGTCAAAAAACAGCGAGTAAACGTAAAAACCGGAGAAGTAGTCGGTCACCAGGCCAAGCCCAACGTGTACGTTGATCCAGCCTCAAGGATTAATTTACGATGAATATCCCCTGAAAGCGAGAAAACGTTCGAGCCGATAAAATCGTCCCAGGGGGTGGGTGTACCTCACCAAGCAAACCAGCGAACCAGGTGCACGCGACAGCCACCAGGGGTAAGCCGGCGCCTCGTATATTTGTAAAGCGGAAGGCCAACAATCTTTTCCGGGATAAAAAGGGTGTTAAGTGCGGGGGGTGACTTGTTGCGATAGTCTGGCCCATGCACCTTCTTCGACTACGGGCAATCTATTATTACCCGTCTTTCTCAGCCGAGGCACTTTCTCCCCCCCCCCAATCTATCCCTTGTATTTCTCGCTCGTTCTTCCTCTTTCTCGCAAACACACAAACGCACACATGCGCGCGCGCGCGCGCGCACACACACACACACACACACACACAAATTCTTCTCTTCTCTTCTCGGCGGCTCCCTCTGCTCGTCCGTCCGAATGCTCGATGGAGCCAAATTATGCTCGCGCTGCAATTTAAACTTTCGCTTTCGCGAGGGATCGAGCCGATACATTCCGCGGAATGCCATTACAATGCACGAGAGCTTAACGTCTGATGATAATTTGTTGTGCGAATAAAATGCCTGCTCGACTTATGTGCCCAAAATTAAAAGAGACTGGAGTAAGGTTTACTTTACAGGCAGCTGGTAGTGCCGGCCCTTCTGTTTGAAAAGTGCCATTGTGCTATTGATTATTGGTAATGCGAGGTGACGTTTCGTTTCTCGTACGTCGCTCGCCTCCTTTCTAACCAATTTAATTTAACGTCTATTTATTCTTGATGCAACAACGTATTTGCGCGCGTCCGAACATCTGCTCGACTCCGGCATGTTTGTTTTGAATTAAAAAGTAAAAGCGAAGGAAATGCGGGGAGGAAAGGAGCGTGAAAAAATCCGCGATGCCGTTCGAGGGATTGGAAGAAAGTGTTGGCTCTAATTAAAAAACAATGTTGCATGATGCACAGTCACACAGGACGTGCAAGTCAGCGGGCCGTGCGGATTACAAAAACGACCTCCCGTGCCTAGAATCGAAAATGGCTATTACTTTTTTCTTTCCCTTCCTTTTTCCCTTTTTGTTTTCAGCCGATAGGAGCGGCGGACCCGTCACGAAAAACTTCATACGCGATCCGCACGTTTGGCCGTAAGTCACGGGTCGGGTGACTCATAGGTCAAATCATCGAGGCGTTACAGCCGGCGTATATAATTGATTTGTTTGTTCGCAAAAATCTCGGGCCCTGAGCTCCCAAAGCCGTCCTCTCAATTTCATCGGGAGCCGCGATGGCCTCGTGCCCACTAACCCGGCCAACCAGGAGCTGCTTTGCATACTTTCCGCATCCCGGGATTAAGCCGTCGACTACTACATCCGTAGACATCCGGGGTTGTCTTTTTCTTTGTTTACTATTATTAAGAGGTCTATTATTAATTTCGCTAAAGCGCGAGCATCGGGGGTGTGAGTAACGTTGGCTATTTGCGTAATTATGGTAAGTGAACGCTGCTGAGGCGCCAGTTGAGGAGGAGGCGAGGAGACGAGGAGGCCAGGAGGCGAGGAGGTGAGGAGGTGAGGAGGTAAAGAGGAGCTTCGAAAGACCAAGACAATGCAGGAGGGAGTTCGATAGGCAATTATTATGACCCGCGAATGGCGCCTTGAACTTGTCCTAAGTTAATAGAGAGAGGGGGGAGGGGGGCGAGAGAGAGAAAGTGTAAAAGAGCGAAGGAGAGCGTGTGCATGGGTCCGTGTATGGGAACGTGGCGAGCGGATGGATCGGTACGAGTGCGAGTGAGAGTAAGAGAGAGAGAGAGAGAGAGAGAAGCAAGCTGCAACCACGAGAACGCGTACGTGTGCCTATAATGTCGGCTACAGCAAGAGGCAGGTTTCGATCAATAATTGAGCCCTTCTAACTGTCCGCCAGGAGCGGTGCTGCTCGCCTGCCTCTCATTCTTTCTCTCTTTAACAGTCTTCCTGCGTAGTCTTCCTACTGCTGCGTCTCTGCCCTCTGTCAAACCGAGTAAAGACTTTTAATGACTCTTCTCGAGCCACGAAAATTTCTTTCCGCCATTTTACACGCCAAGACATTCTTTTATTGTGCCTCCGCTCTTTTAATCCAACGGTTCAACGTACTCGCGGAGATGCCTCGCTAGCGACGAAATAAAAACAGATAAATCGAACGAAATAAAAAGAGTTTATTGTTTAAATAAGGCGCATCGATAGTTTAGATTTAGAATATTATAAATCTGTATCATTCTGAATAGGTTTCCGCATTTAACAGCTTAATTAAACTGAGATTATTGCCGCTGCTTAAGAGGAGGAACATTATTGTTCATTACGCTATCGTGACAAATATTTTATTTTTCATCTAATACGTCACGAGCGCAAATACGGTAACTTTAAGATCCGCGATAAGAGCCGTATTCTTTCTTACAAATAAACAAGTCATTCTACAGAGAAAAATTCGAAAAATCAAGCTACTCTATGTAATCTGAAAATTCACGATTGATGAATTGAAATCCTAAGATATAACGCAAAAGAAAGAGTTATCAATAACAAACAATTCTCTTCGGCTATTATCGGGCAAATTACTAAGATAGGGCGCAATTTTTTGCTCCTTAATTCATACACTAATACAACGTTACCCATCTATAATTAGCACGAGCGAACGCGTCAATAATAAATAAATTATTCATCCCGTCTCAAATACAATATTTGAGCTTTGTTCGTAAATAAGCGTTTGTCGAACACGCGCGCGCTCACACAGAAACACATTCTGAAAGTTGGCGTCAGTCAAGATAATCCAAAGAAGCCCGACATCGGGATTGACAAAAATGTAAATGACTTTAAAGTCAAACGAGAAAAAGAAGGGCCGAAGGAACAGATCGGCAGAACGAGAGAAAGGTAAGATTTACAAACGAAACTCCCTCTCTCTCTCTCTCTCTCTCTCTCTCTCTCTGTGTATGTGTGTGTGTGTGTGTGTGTGTGTGTATGATGCAATGGCCCAAGGCGCATTATCGCAGAAGCCTTCGACGAGAGCAGTGAACTTTTGTTTATCTGCAGTTGAAAAAAGCAAAAGAGGCGGAAGAACAAGACGAAGCAGAAGAAGAAGATGATGATGAAGAAGAATATAATGCTGATGATAATGATGATTATTTTAATTATGATGATAACGACGACGACGATGATTATGATGATGATAATGATTATGACGATGACGGCGAGGACGATGTTGATAATGCACGAGAATAAGATGAAGCAGTAGCAGGCGTGAACACGTTGTCCCGTCGAAAAAAGCACGATAAGGGAGAAGCAACGGAGGCGCCGGTGCACGTCACCGTTTGTAGGGTCACCCTTTCCACGTCACCGCTCCTTCCTCCTCCACGCCGGATTTTCTCTGTTTCCCTCCGGGACGCCCTCCCAGCGCATCCCGACATCGGGGCCAAGTTCAAGCTATATATAGGCTGCGACTGCACTCTTTACGCGAGCGTACAACCCCATGTGGCATAGATAAAGCGAGAGCGTGACAGCGAGATAGAGATAGAGATAAATAGATGGAGTGAGCGAGAGTGAGGGATAAAGAGAGATAAAGAGAGAGAGAGAGAGAGATTGAGAGAGAGAGAGAGAGAGAGAGAGAGAGAGTGAGTGAGTGAGAGAGCGAGTGCGTATGTGTGTGAACGAGTCTTTTGTGGATGGCTCGTGTGAGCGGCGCGCGTGTGACGATATCTATTAAACGACCTCTTACGTTTTCCCAGATATCGTCGGGGAAAATTTAGTCAACTGACCCCGGAACAAGTCCCAAGCGCGTGCCACTTCTTGTTATGCCCAATTTTAGAAGCGACTTCGGGTCGGCCCACGATCAGAGGAACATATTCGCTCCAAAAAGCCAAATACCGGCCTCCTTGTACTTTCGAACATTGAACTTGGAGTTCGAATGCAACGATGGCAATCGAGCAATTTAAAATCCAGTAATCCCAGCTCGATATTCATGACGAGGCTCACGAACATAAATATTACGTTGTCATGGTATATACAGTTATATTAAAACATAAACGTCTTATATATTTTTAAATGTATTTCACTCTCTCGTTTATATACATTTCATATTTAATATTTCATTGAAAGTCGAAAGTTTTCAACATAATTCTATTAGTATGGATAAGATAGAGAGAAAGAGTAAAGGGGGGATGTAATCACAAGTGTTGGATTATCGGTGAATGACACGAGTCAAAAGTAAATCGACGTTTGTTGTACTAATGTACACAGAAGAATGCACTTTTACTTTTCATTTTGGGAATTTGCTAAGGAATCGCCAGGACATTGAGATTTTAAATATATCGAAAGCAGCTCGAATAAATGATACTTTACTCAATAGGGACAATTCGTATAGAAAATTTTGTTTAAAATAACATTAATAGCACTATTTAACATAAAAATAGAAGCATCCCTTAGCCATTTCTGAGATCTATTCATCCCCACTCGCCTTAATCCACAGGACTTCGTTAAATATGCTAAACGGAAAAATACGGAGAATATTACGACAGTCGTCGCGTCTAACCCCAACGAAGAGCATTTTCGTGTTTTCATGTTTTTTTCTTCTCTCTTTTTATTTCCATTTCTTTTTGCTACCTATACTTAACACGCATCGTACAAAGTACTGCCCTGTAAATGCATTATATCGTATTCGAGATATCGATTACGCTGATATACAAACATACACCGTCCAAATGTAAAATAACGCGTATCATACATTTCAATGTTTCGTATGCAAAGACTCGATGCTAATCTCACCGTATCATAATCAAACCAATTGGATGCATTAAATGTCAGGATGAATCATATTTCTCTCTCACACCGAGCACACTTATAATAATAATAATAATAATAATAATAATAATAACAGTAGTTGAAAGCTCGGCATCAGAACAATAAATAGAATGCTACCTTAAACTCAAATTGCCGATCGACATTGTCGAAGCTCTTACAACGTAATTATCATGAGGTTTATGAGGTCATTTTTTAAAAATTCACCAACCTAATTCGGAGCGTTTATTGGCTCGTTTATCTTAGGCGTCGGGAAATTTTATGCTAAATGTCCATTGATCTAACGAGCCGATGCACTTGGCTTAAGGGTCTAACGAAATTCCCGTTAAGCCTGACTCAACAATCCTCTCCAAATTAAAAAATCCAAAAAATTGTCTTACGCTTAAGGTCACGTGAGATTGGTGCAATGAGGGAGAGGTGAGGCGAGGGGCTGGGGACTGGCACTGCACGGAGCTAAGTTAAAGATAAATGAAGAGAAAGAAAAGATAGGAGAATGAACGAACTGACCTTTTTCTCGGTGAGCTTCTCGCATCGTCGCATCTTGCAGATTTGGTGGCTTTTGTCGTTCCTGCAGGGCGCGCAGTCGCCGCAGTTGTCCTTCCTCTGGCAACCGATGCACTCGCCGCAGCGCTTCCTCTTTTTCTTCGCGGGCTTGTCCCCAAGAGGACCATCGCCCTCGCCGTCGCCCATACCGCCACCCATGTGATGGGCGCCCCTATTGGCCGTGGAGGAGACAGCGGCGACCTGCCCGGAGCTCTCGGTACTGACGGCCCCGGGGCCCTGCTGGACCCCGTCTTCGGACTCCATAGAGCCGGCGCGCATTTTTCTGCGCTCCTTCTTGCGTCCATCGACGCCGACCGCGCGCGACGTCGGCGACGAGTCCAGCACCGTGGACATCGGATTCTGGAAATTGGCGTGGTGCAACTGGGGATATTCGGGCTTGACCACCGCGAGGACCGCGTGATGCGGGTGTCCCGGATGGGGTTGGGGTGCGGCAAAGGCTTGGACGGGGCTCGCCCCCAGTAGCTGAATGTGGCGCTCATCGATGAGCTGCTGCTGGAGGCCGGGGAGCTCACGAGCCTGTACCGGGGCCGGGACGAGTGGGTAGCCGACTGCGGGGCCAGCCCGATGGGGCTGCGGGGCCGGCAGGGGCGCACCCAGTGTGTGAAAGCTAGGCAGACTGACGGGCGGCGAGTGCGATATCGAGGCCGGCGAGAGCGGCGTGAGGGTCGTCAGCTGGGGCTCCTGGGGCTCGCCAGGGCCCGCGAATTGCGAGGCGAAGCTCGGCAGGCCCTCGGGGCCACCGACTCCGTGCTTCGACTCCCAGGGCCTGTACTGGCTAGCGAGGACGACCTCGCCCCGGGCGTCGATTAGTCGCCCGGTGAGGCCCTCGTAGTAGTCCCAGGCGTTCAGGCTCGCGCCGATGGAGAGCTCGTGGGCTTGGAGGCTGCCCAGGGTGGCGGAGGCATCCATGCTGCCGTCGGCAGAGAAGCTACTGAAGGGCGGCAGGTGGCGGCCGTGCTCGCCGGGGGCCACCGAGCCCGGTGAGGTCGCGACCGCCGCCGGAGGGCTGATTACCCTCTCGGAGGCGAGGACCTCCTTCGTGACCTCGCTACTCATCTCTCGCGCCCCATCCCGGCGCGCCGCGAGGCCGCCGCGGCCGCTCGCAGGCTTAGGCCCTGGCTGGGGCTGGGAGGCGGGAAGGCGCGGGCCCGCGGCCCCTTAGCTGCGACCCGCGGGCACCAATTTCCGCGGCATGTCGCGCCGCCGGGATCCGTGATCGATTTTCACTCGCTAGGCTTTTGAGCCTCACTCGTGCACCACAGAGCTGGCTTTTTGTACTTGACAGGTTTAGGCTACGGACTGAAGTAGATGCGTTGCTCCTCCTTTCACTCTCTCTCTCCCATCCTCTTGCGTCTCCTCACTACGAGCTCGCTTTATTAGGCATTTTTGGAAAAATGGTTATATTCTTTGGTTTATGGTCTATATACTTTCTCTGGCTGTCTAATCACCTCTACGCGCTTAAAATCCTCTTTAAAAAGAAAAAGAACTTTCGTTTGTCGCCGATATTTGTTTCTCAAACGACGATAATAATTCACTTTAGGTTCATCTTTGATTTGGCACTGACGGACTTTTAACCCCTTTCACTTCTATTACTTTTGTAGCTTCAAAATATACTTTGTACACTATGTAGATATTATAGCTTCTTTGTCTCCTGAATCTAAGCTCTTTCGGGATTCTTTACGCTCAATATATAAACTCACTAATCATTATATTCTTCTCTCGCTCTTTCTCACTCTCTTTCACTCTCTCTCTCTCTCTCTCTCTCTTTCTCGCTCGCTTGCTTGCGCTCTTCGTATGAAAATATAAATCACTTGAGGTTAATGTGGCTTGCTAGAAGGCGGTTGATTTGTACGATCTGAAACAGATAAAGATCTCGGTTAAATATGGGAATGCCTCGCTACCGATAATAAGGATAATTGTTGAAGGAGTGTTATTGGTTGTCTCTCTGTCTTTGTGTAAGTATGCGTGCGCGCACAGCACGACGAGACGAGGCTGCCGTGCTACGGCAGGATCTCGGGGGTAATTTCTCGGTTCGAGCGAAAGTAAACAAGGCGCACGCGAGTCCCTGGGATCGCGTGGCACAGATCTTGGCCGGCGACTAGGGAGTGGACATCAAGCTTCAAGGCTACTATTACGCCTTGGCGTTGTCGGGCCCGTGCAGTTGTACACAAACGCCTACGTAGAGGAGGTGCTCTCATTGGCCCGTGGCGAGGCGCGCGACGATTATAAATAGAAGCGACGCGAAGACCGTTTTGAGGCAGGAGGGCCTATTTTGTCTGGACACGCGCAAGAAAATACTAATTAATCGCGAGCTACACGGGTCTCTCGCGTTCCCGAGGAGCTCGTCGAGAGTCCTGCTGTTTTCGAGCTTTGTTTATTGGCAGCAGAAATGACAACTTTACAGTGACTCTAAGTGGGTAGGGATGACGATGATTTCTTGAGATTAGGAGAAGTAGGAGGAAGAGGAGGGGGATGGAAACGATAAAGGACAGAGGAGCAATAACACGGAAGAGCCTAGAGAGTCATCTTGTGCGGAATTTGGCGGTCCGATCGCAAAAAGAAGAATGGAGAGTAGCGTGGGATGTGGATGGGAAGGTGGCCTGTAGGTCGATTTAACGGGACTAGACGGCCGATGTATGCCGTTGTCGTTGATGTCGTTGATGTCCATGTTGTTGTTGTCGTTGTTGTTGTTCTATGCCATTGTTTATGTAGCGATAATTGTTGTTGTTGTTGTCGTAGTCGTTGTTGTTGTTGTTGTTGTTTGTGGGGCGGGGAAGGGGGAGAGCGCGTGCGGGGACAGCGAAGCCAAGAGCAGCGCGGCGTTCCGGTAAAATTATCGATCGCGGACCTCGCGTGCAAGCTCGCAGAGGCGCCGAATTAGGGCTTTCGGCGCTCGGCCCCCCCGCGACGCTGCACCGACGCTCTGCGTATGTAGGGCTCCGAAGGGACGCGCGCCACGGCCGCAGTCCCCGCCCCCGGGGGGCAATAATAGCCTTACAGCTGGGGCGCGCGCAGCTTTCGCTATCGCCGGGAGCTCCCGAGCACTTTCGCCCCGCTCACCACGTGCTACCCACAAGGTCGAAGTCGACGCCTCTCGCCGCCTACGCGCCTCAGATCCGCCGGCTTTTACGTCGTCCGCTCGCGCATCGCTAGCAGCTCCTTCTCCTCATTCCAGTATGATTTTCTACGACCACTGGTAGTATTACTACGTCCTCGAGCTCGGCATT